>NW_020955250.1:1256301-1452784 GCF_003031625.1 Empidonax traillii
TTTTTTTTTTTTTTTTTTTTTTTTGGCCTGTAGGACTAGTTGGATTTAATTGTTAATGGTAACTTTCAATTTGACAAAGCAGATGATGAAAAAAAGGTAGCTTGCTTTTTTCCTGTCAAGCAATTTAGTAATTTGTTAGGGTGGTGGTTCTTTTAGGCAGGGCTGTATCCATCTCCTATCTAAGATCTTTGAAACCATTTGTGCATTCCCAGGACTGTGCAGAATGTGAAGAACCTCCTTGGGTCCTTCCTTTCTGTCCACTGGCAAAAGTGAGGAGAAGGATCCAGCAAATACTTGGGCAGCAGATCTCCTGTTGAAGCTGTTGGAGTAGGAACCCTTAGCCTATAAACAATTTGGGGTCAGGGAACATCTGAAAAGTTCTTTGTTGCTGTTGTTTTGTTATTGTTTGGGTTTTTTTTCTCTCTGTCTGATTGACTCAGCTTCTGGTGATGTTGTCATGCAATGACAACCCAGAGGTGTCTTTCTGGAAAACAGAAGATTTCTGGAACATAAATGTAGCTTTCTTCTATTCTGCTAAGATGTCTGCAGTGACCCTTTATTGGGGCTCTGAGTAATCTTGCCATAATTGATAGAAACAGCTTTAAAAGAAAAGCAAAACAGATCATGAAGAAAAGAAAGAGCTGATAAAGCTTCCAGCATCAAGAGTGTGCATGTTGAAACACTCTGTAATTATATATTTATCCAATCCAGTTAATACTACAGAGCTTGCAAAAAAAGCCCCATAATTAGGGGTTATGAAAATGTCTACATAGCAATAATATGGCACCTAAATATAGCATCTTTCCTCCTGAAGCACTTTACATCATTTGAGAACCATGGACTCAATTCACAGCTGGCATTCACAGGTGCAACCTTATTGATTTCAATGGAATAGTGCCATTTTTACCAGGAATGAATTTTGTTATAAATGGAAGTTTTATCTTATGGGCTTGTAGAGCTGCCCATCACAGTAGTATCTGTGTACCTTTTGCACCAATTTAGCTGGCAATAGCAAAACCCTTAGCAGACTTCACAGTCTCTGCCACATCTGCCTTCTTATCCTACAGAAATCTTTTCCCAAGCTAAACTTATTTTACTGCATCTGTTTGGGCGGGGAGAGAAGAACAGCTCATGGTAATGAAGATGTATGGTGCTCTTTCAGTGTGTAAAGATGGCTCTGACCACGGGTTCTGTTTAACAGTTCTGCTGGAAGCTGATTTGACAGTTGTAGTTCCTGGATTGAGTATCAGGACTTTGCAACTTGAGTTGTTCAGAGCATACCTTGGAGCTCTCACCCGTGCTCATGATTGTAGCAGGCCTTGAATTATGGATTGGTCATGGTATCCATCACTAATGAAGTGACTGAAAATACATTTAAATAAACTGTAAGTGAACTTTGTCCAATACCTGGTGAAGTCATTGGGACTAAGGCTCAACACTACCACTGGATACCCCAGTGTCAGAATTTTTGGGGGATTTTTGGTGTACTTGTCTACCACTTTGCAGATTACCTATAAAACTAAGGACAAAGCCTATTTCATACTGCCTCTAAGGTGGGAAAGATAGTGTTTCCTCAGTGTGAAGTGAAAGGGTGTACTGGAAGCTTAGAAGGAAAGAAAAATACTTGGCTTGTACTTCAGCTATATTTGCTACTTACCTTCCATGTGAGGAAAAATCAATTAGGCTGAAAGCCCTTAGCCTGAAGAAGATGAGATGATGGGGTAGGAGTGGATTCTGCAAATCAGAAGGTGGGCAGGCGTTGTTTGTTCTGTGGCAGTATACCAATTAAAGTAATTAAATTAACTAGAAGAAGCCAGACTCAAAGCAAACAAAACGAGATGTTCTCCATGCAACTGGTAGTGGACACAAGGAATTCACTGCCAAAGGTGGCTGTGGAGGCTAAAAGCTTATTAGAGTTCAAAGGATGACTGGACAAGTTTGTGTAAAGAAATGCACTGAGGATTACTAAGTAGCTAGAAACCACATCTGGCTTAGGAAATACCTTGATCTGAAAATAGCTGGAGGCTAGCAGAAATGCGAGGGAAATAGCATAAATGGTTGCCTTGCTTTTGCTGTTTTCTGGCTGGCTGACTGCTGCAGGAGACTTGATGCTGGGCTAGGTAGACTGGTATGGCCATTCTTCTGTTTGTACTTGCTGTGCTACGCAGGTTGTTGCAGGAGGCACACATGGGTCATTGCTCTAAGGGGTTATGAGCTCCAGTTCTCCTCTGTTTGTGATTGGTGAACTTGGTCTCGTGTTGCCTGTGAAAGTTTGGGTTTGGATTCTCTGTGAAATGCATCTGGATTTTACTTTGGAATACCATCTTAGTATGAATGGGGAGACAAGACTGTGGAGTACTGAAAATCAGTCCTGTTTCCTGTAATAATTGATTTTCCTTTGAGGCTTCTGCTCCAAAACTTTATAAGACAGACCCTGCACAGCTCTAAAAGAATCGAGGAGCTATATAGTCTTATTGTGAAAGAGAATAAATTATATTGAGCAACTCCTACACACACATACGGGAGAAAAAAATTTCACCTCCTCCCATAATATCAGATTGTTGATATTCCCTGCATAGAACTGTAGGGAATAAACAAATGCATTCATTAACATTTACCCAGTAAGGTGAACTGAGGACAGAATATCAGTCCAGATATCCAGGCTTATCTCTGAATTTCCTGGATTTTATGGGTTTAAGTCTGACTCTGAACAGGTCTTAAGGGCATTTTCTTGGTGGATTAGAAGGATCTGTGTTTGGACAGTCCCATCTATAGTACCTATGGGATTGTGCAAAGCCCTAGTTTTACTATTTGTATCTGTTTTAAAATCCTGCTATTCATTTGCCTGAGTCAAACAGCTTTCCAACTAGAATTAGAGTTGGGTACATAGCACGAAGAGAGTACACATCTGGAAAGAGCTCGAAAGACTCAACCAGTGTTTCACAGACAATGTTGGAAAACAAACAAAAACCCCTCTGAAAATGTGGTCTGCAGATGGGTCTTTATATTCTCTCCCCCGTTATTTTAACAGGGAATATTCATCTTTAACAGAAAGGCATTCAGCAGAATAACAGCAGGAAAATGATTCAATGGGAGTCATTTTCCAGGATATCTTTCTGTCTGGGTCAGAGAACAACTTCTTCTGTTGCAAGAGACTCCATTCCTCACGGGGCAGCTGCAGTGTTGGAAATGCTATCATCACTGTCTTTTGCTGAAATAGCACTGGACGAAGCTGTAAATTTGCTATGGATATTTCTCCAGTAGCTGGTCTGGGGCTCTGCTGTGGGCTTGCCCAGTTTGCCACAGGAAGCGTCGCGTGGCTCGGGCAGCCAATCCCAGCTCCAAAGATGGTGTGCTTGTTGCAAGCTCGTGCCAAGCCATCTGTAAGATTTGTCAGATAAATGTGACTAGCGAAGTGGCACTCGTGAGCAGATGAAGGGAAATTCCCTTGGGGATTCTTTATTCGCTCGTCATTAGCAGGAGAGGCAGTGGGAAAATTCATTGTTTAGCTGCTCAAAACAGTGGTGAACATTTGATACTGAATAATCTTTAAGTGGCAGGGATGTCAAACATGTCTTGAGCAGCCCAGACTCTGTGCTGGAGGCGGAGTATCATGTTCTTCATGTTGGGTTTACCTTCGTGAAGAAGGATAAGGATATGTGAGTTCCTCAGTTTTGTATTTCACCTTAAAACCACCTCCCCTGCCTGAGGTAGCCTTATTTAAAGTGAGCTGAGGCATAGAGCAGCCTGGAGGTGCATTATTGCTGTTTACTGGTGTGCATCCCTGATCTTAAATGGACAATAAAATCTCACCCTGCAGTGAGAAGGTACTGCCTGTTTGCCAAATGAATGTGGCTTGTGGGCTCTTTGGTGGCAGCTTTGCAGTGACAGCTAAATCTCGTTTGCTCTAGTCATGAGGCTGACTTAGGTGTGATGACTCGTGGAATAGACTTACTGGGCTCTGCCGCTGGTATTTTTGGGAGCTGAAGTGGACCCACTGTCCATGCTGATGAGAAACAGCTCACCAATCTCACATGTTCTCCACAGACCTCCTTTGGTGCAACTAACTTTGCTGCACCAAAGGGATTTCTTTAGTCTTGGAAGTGATTAAGCTCCTATAACTGCTTTCCCTATCCCAGATACTTTAGACAAAGCCATTGGTTCTGTTATATTTTTGTGGTGAAACTGGCATGTTTTATGGTATCTGTGTGCTGACAAGGGCATTGCTATGAGCCTCATTATTCATTCAAATTCTATTAGACTTTAACATGAGCTTGGAAATTAGTGGAAAAGTCATCTGCTTGAGCGATACAACATTGTAGTTGCACTGGCTGGAGTCTCTTCCTCCCAGGAAGGATTGCACAAGGGTACTAAGCTGGCAAGTTTAGCAAGTAGGAGAGGGGAATTTGCAGGATCCAACTCAGAACATTCTGTGATTTGTGAAATTCCCAATCCCACAAACTCTACCAATCTCCAAGGAGGTTGATTTAGTGGAGAAGTGGTGAAGAGGACATAGGGAGTAAAGTCTTCTCCTACCAAATCCCGTAAAGCCCAAAGGCTTGCTGGTGCAGAGCACTGCGAAAGATTAAGATACTGTCTCCAACCACTTCTTCATGTAAGTCAAGATGAAAATAAACCAAACAATCTGGAACACCACTGTCCCATAGAAGGGGTCTGATATTCACATTCAGCAGCTTCAGTATGTAGGCAGACTTCAAAAAGCTGAACCCCTTTGCAGTTCCACTAAGCTTGAGGAAGACATGAAGCAGCATCTGACTTGAAATGGTGGTATGTGAAATATAAAGATCGTCAGTGAACAAGTAGTTTGTCAGACGCAGAAAGTTTCATCATTGAAATGATATTTGTGAATTTGGGTTGAATGCACTTGGATAGCTAGAAAAATGAGAATATTCCAAAACCAGCTTCAGACCTTGCTTCAGTTTTCATGTAAACAGATGAACTTCTGCTGACTCCAATACAATCTTGCTTGCTCGCATGAGATCGGTCTTTTTTATTATTAAGGAAAAAGTCACCTCACAAGAGACCTTTGATGTTTTAATGTGTCCTGGCATATCGATGGATACATCCAGTGGAGAAGAACAATCTGGGACACTTGGTCTGCATTTGTGCTTTGCTGGAGATTTGCTATGTAACCTCGAGCAAATCTATTAATCTCCCAGTACCTCAATTCCCCAAATGCAAAATGGAGATAATAAAACATAACTCCCTTAGCAGGGTAAACACATTAAAAAATGCACTTAAAAGCAGTTGGGTACTAGGTTAATGGAGACCTATATCTTGTGGGGAAGATTTGTTGTATTATAAATAATACATCTTCACAATTATTCCATTTAGTCTGCCTTGAAGCCTTCAAAGACATACCACGCAAATGTTTACTGGCAGCATGTTTCCCCCCTTTTATTGGCCAACAACATGTTTAGACCAGACTTTGCTGTGGCAAAGTATTTCAGTGCATTGTACATGGCAAATGGCTCTTTTACTGTAAAAGTAGATTTTTTTTTCTCAGAGAATACCTCAAATAATGCTGTACTCAGCAAAGGCCTGTGCACCTGGAATAGCTGTCTCTGAGCAGATTTTCCTTGCAAAATGTTCAGCATGCTTCTGCCTAGAGCTTTCGACTGAAACGGAGAATGAAGGAGGTGTGGTGGGTACCAAGGACAAACTTTTTAAGGGTGAGTTAACTTTGCAGACCACCTGAAAGAACTTGGGTATGTCTCAAGTCAGCTAAGCAATGCTGGTCCCAGAATGTCTGGGACAAAAAGGCCAGTGTTGCAGAGCATGGTTGAATTGCCTAGGGTACAAAGTGGGGGTCTGGGGGACTCCCACTGCAATGTTAGTGCACAGGAGCTATTCAAGCCTTTAGACCACCCACTGTTTTTGCAGTTACTTAGCTTCCCTGGACTCTGTAATTGCTCTTGTCACATTACTGAGGATAACATAGAAATATTGCAAGCATTTGCCTTGAACTTGGAGTGTTGAAGCTTACGTAAGGGGGAGAAAAAAGCTACACAGACTAAAATGAAGGGTGTGATTCTTATCCCACTTGTGCTTGTTTTACGCTGGTTTTGCTTCTGCTGGAATAATTCCCCTTTAACATTGATGTAATATGTTTAAAAGCAGACCTCTGTGTTTGTGAAACATCTTTGCCTGCCTAAAAGAGGTGTGTATGAGGGTATTTTGAGGAAAGCAGCATCCTGGAATTGGCATTTGCTTCAGTTCAGATTAGAATTTTTTTTTCTTTTTCCTTCACACAGCAAAAAGCCAGTGTGGTGTGAAGAAGAGGGAAAGCTTTATTTCTGTGATCAGGACATCAGATAGAGAATTACATTTGCTCACGTGCCTTTCCCATTGGTATGTTCCTTGAGAACTGACAATGGCAGAGGTGTGCTGTCACACCCTCTGCTTCAGGCTGCTGAAGATGGGGACTTGACTTGCTAGCATGTGAGACCTGTCATGTACCTGATGGCGGGGGGGGCTGGTGTAATAAAAATGTGGTAACTCTGGTGACAGAGTTTATCCCAATTCTGTGCCTGCTTAGCAGGTGTCACGCAGCCAACTAAGAACGGTTGGGTGCCAGGAGGGTTTGCTTTTAACCTCTGCCCTGAAGAATAGAACTATTGAATTGAGGGGTTTCTTGGTGGTCTGCTTCTTTGACTGCAATGTAATGCTTTTGGGTGAAAGGCCCCATGGAGGAACAGCAGCAGCACCAAAATATGAAGGACCCTGAGAAGAATACCCTGAGATGAGGACTAGCTGGTAGGAGAGTTAGCTTTGCATACAGGGCTTCCACACTGGGCATTAGCATCTGACAGTCCTCCTGATCTGATGCTAACAGAAACCACAGCAATGTTTATTTTAACTTCTGGCAAACATCTTTGCATTGGGTAAGACTAAAAAGTTGGTCACATGCTTGGGAGGAGTTTGGGAAGAGCTAGTACGTGCTACTCAGCTGTGCCTCAGGCAGGGCTGGCCAGTCCCCCCAGCAGGTGATGCTGGGCACACTGGGAGTGCTTCTGGGCTCTCTTGTGCAGCCATAAGCACAGCTCTGAGCCTCTCTGTAGCCTGGTCTGTGCTCTACGTGGGCTGTGTTAGAGGAACCTGTAAGAAGACTGAGGTTTGGTTGTGTCTGATACCCAAAAATGGGATGCTATCACTAAGAAGGCAGCACTAATTTGTGGGTACCCAGGTGTGCTGCTGGGATGGCACCTCTAGTTGTACAGTTCATTAAAGTTTATTCCACAGCAAAACCAAAGCAGCCTAACTATCCTTCTTTAATAAGGGAAAAAGTAATATTTGCATTATTTCCATGGTCCATTGTGGAGAGGCCCATGGAGAGAAACTAGGTAGGAGCAGATACACCAGACCTGACGATATATCTCCCAGTGGTGCTGAACTGAAGGTCAAATATTTTTATAGTGCATGATTGCTATTGTTGCTGCTATATGCCCAAATGAAAAGCATCTATTTTGACTTTGTATCTTGGGTATCCTATCACATCTTGGTGCTTACAGTCTACAGATTGACCAATTTTCTCTTTTACTGGGAAAAACTGCAAATTACTCTAGGTATTGATTTGGCAATATCATGATGGTACTTTCTATTGTGGTTCAGATTACCTCCATTAGTAGTGTCTCATCCTTTCTCTAGCCAAATTGCTTACAAATATGTGTTGGTTCTAACTGCATTTGTGACATGATACTATATAATGCAGGGTCATTTGTTTTTCTACCTTGTGATCATCTGTTACCTAGACTAGCAGACAACAAAGAAAAAAACGTGGTAGTGCCAATCCACTACATGTCACTATTTATGTATAGCACCTAGCACAGTTGGGAGTATATATTATCGACATTGCTGTGGTGTGAAGGGACCTTATTGCTCCAGGCATTACACAGGCAGACAACAAAATATGGTGCCTTCCCAAAGAGCTTATGAACAAAATGTGGTTAATGATCGACTGATCTTTGCAGCAGAATGCTGTAGGACACCAGTGGATCAAAACTGCATAAAGTGATGAGACATTCAATGGCACACGTTTATCTTACTGACAAGCTGTGCTTGTGCAGAGGTTCAGGGGAGGCTGTGTTTTAGATTATTTGGGAAGAATCTGCAAGTACTGCTCTAGGATTAATAAGAGAACTTAGCATGAGGAAGTTAAGATCCAGCTAAAGGCAGATGGATCAGACAGAAAGGATGACCCAAAATATGAGAGTTTGCAAGGGCTGCTTCAGAGGGTGTTTCTACCCATGCTAAGGTTCGTTACAGATAAAGACAAGCCAGTCAGAGGCTGACATTTCTGCTTGGTGCAGTAGAGGGACTGCTGAGGAAGTTGCTTTGCTAGGCCTGGGTGTACCTGTTGTGCCATCACTCTGTGGCACAGGAGAGGCGTCAAGGGCCCTGATAGTCCTCCTTCCTAGAAATTGGAAATGTGGAGAGGCAGGATAGAAAGAAAAGGATGAGAAGATAAATTGAAGAGGTCTAGTGTCATGGGGACTGTGGGAGGACAAGGCTTTCAGAAGCAAATACAGCTCTCCTGTTGTGCAGGTGTTGATGACTGCTCAAGGCTAAGGATGCGAAGACTGAAACTTGCTTTTCCCAAGGAAAGGTTCTCCAAGACTCAGACTTGTACCTTTTAGACCAGCATAGTGTAGGAGGTTGCAAGATAATGAAAACATACTGCATCTTTGCTTACTTTTTCTTTCAGGGGGGAAAAAACTGGTGCAATAGCATGGAAAGAAATTAATGGAGTCAAGGTTGAAGTAGTATCAAAAACTCACATAAAAAAAAGATGAAATTGTGGGAAATAAGGTTCATTTACCTTGGAGGAGCAAAGCTGGCCCTAGAAGAAGTGGTAAAGCAAGAGAGAAAGTATGGGGACAAAAATGAAAAAAACAGTCACAATAATGTGGACAGGAGGCCTTTGGAGGTGTACAGCACGTAAGGAAATGAATGCAATGGAGGTGTGACTAGAACAAAGAGGTGGAGTTCAAGCAGAAAACACAGCTGGTGCCTAAATTAAAATAAATATTTTGTATTTTGCATTTTTTTCTCACCCAGATTTTACACACAGATTTTGTAAGCACTGTAGAGAATTTTGAAAGATGTTGTTGAAAAAGTAGCAATTTCAATAGGCAAAGAAATAGTTCAGTGTATTTGGTGATGATTTTAACTATTTGTTTTACGGCAGAATTTGCAAGAGAGTTGTAGATCCTCAACCTATGTTTCTTGTTTTAGTGTGAATATGTGAAATTCTTTGTATGAATAGGACAGAGCTTAACAGTTAGAGACACAGAAAGCAGGGAATGGAGACTAAAAATGCACATTAAATGGATTCAATATGAATTAAATGGATTCAGATGTGAAATCTGCAAATGTAGTCTACTATAGTGTAAATAGAGTTTACCTCAAGTTCCCAAGCTTGAACCACACCTGAAAAAGCTTAGCCTAAATAGAAAAATGCATCTGTACAAAACTTCTTTCCAGAGTTTAAAAAATAATTTAAACTTTAAATAGTGCAGCTTTTCGGTATAATTAAAAGATGTATATTAGAGGGGAACCTGAACTCTGACTTCTACTCTTCTGTTTGAACACATATACCACAAGCCCACTGCTTACAGTATGAAAATCAGAGTAACAGTGGCAGATGCAAAGTACAGCGGCATAGGATGGTGTTAATTTCTCTATCCTTACCACGCAACAATCTGCTCTAAGAAATGAAGATAGGGGAGCCAAGAGAAGGCTCTCTCTAGCCCTTGGGTGATAGAAGGTTAGTGGTGAAGTATTTACATTATAGTGTTGGGGAAGTGAGCTTTCACAGAATGGGTCAGGTTGGAAGGGACCATGGTGGGTCATCTGGTCCAACCTCTGTGCTGAAGCAGGGTCAGCCTAGAGCACATTGCACAGGACTGTGTCCAGAGAGTTCTTGAATATCTCCAGGGAGGGAGACTCCACAGCCTCTCTGGGCAACCTGTTCCAGTGCTCGGTCACTCGCATGGTAGTGAAGTTCTTCCTTGTACTCAGGAAGAAGTTTCTGTGCATCACTTTCTGCCTATTGCCTCCTGTCCTGTTGCTTGGCACCACCAACAAGAGCCTTGCTCTGTCTTCTTGACACCCTACCTTATAGATTGTTAGTCTATAAATGGACATATATGTGTGTCATTTTCCTTTGCTCTCCTCACAGAGTGCAAAACAATGACTAGAAGCATCACCTGGACCTGTGAAATGTTTTTTTTTTTTTTTTTTCCCCACCCTTGAAGGTTACAGAGGCTCAGATCTTTCTACTGCAGAGTCAGAAGTTGTACGGTCATCTGAGCTGCTGGAGTGCCAGACTTTGACTGCTCCCTCTGTTCCCATGGGCTAAGGTGCTTTGGGGGATGCTCTATTTGCACAGCCTTAATCAGCAGCATGTTATGGTTTTGGCCGGTGCAGTTTATGATGGCGACAAAGTATGTTTATTTTTTATGTCGAATTGGCCCGTGCCTCATTGAACGATGTACAAATAAAGATATGGAAATCAAAACTGGTTTGACTTGCTGGCCAGCATAGACAAGAATAAAAAAAGAACAGCTGAACAATTCCAGCAGGCAATTCCCAGTCTTTGGTGGGTGCTTAATTAAGCTTCCACATGCCACTGGAAGGAGAGAGCAAGACTTTTCCTAGTAGTATGGCATACATTTGGAGAATTATGATTATGACTTGGAAACATTAGTTCTCATACAAGATGTTCTTTGACATTCTGGTTTTATGAATATTAAAATCTTTATCATCTGGTCAACAACTCCTGCTATTCATTTTGGAAAAAGCTGATATTTTCATATTGTTCTGTAGACAGGGATTGCAGAAAAACTGCAGGATTGTGGAACGGTGTTGAGCAAGAGCACAAACAAAATAGGAAGCTATAATCAATCTTGCTCAAAACTTTAGGTGAAATAAAAGGACTATGATAACCTTTTTCAGTTCTGACCCTGCTGAAAAGCCTTTGAGAAAGAATAAGGGTCTTGTTATACGGGCAGGCTGCTTTCAGTATCTGTCTCAGAGAAAGATTTCATTGATGACTGAATTATTATTAAGTCATGTATTTGGTTGCTGGGAGTTACCCTAGACTTGAAATCCAATATATTATAGGCTTTATGTAGCTGATAAAGCAAGTAAATCTGCATATATTACATCTGAAATAAATGAAAAAAGCAAAGGGAATCTACTAAACGTTTTAAAGACCTTTTCTACTATACTTTTGGAAACAAGTGAAAAATGAAACATTTCCCAGTGCTTGGCTGAGTGTAGTGACATCATGCTTGTTGAAGGGTTTGATTGCAGCAAAACAAATAGTCCAACTGCTCTGTCTCTTCTGGGATGGAGAACTTCTTGGGTCCTGAATGTGGTTACGAACAATACCCAGGGGATACCCTGGTGATCCTAAACTGAAAAGTATTTGAGGCACAAATCTGTAATAAATAATAAATTCTAATTTTCACCTTTTTTTTCATACCTGTTTTTCTGTTTTGAAGGTACATAATAATGCAGTGTGATTGGAGCATTGAGATTACTCTCTCTTCTCCCTAAGAAAAAAAGGTTATACAAGGATATTAATCATATTAGTTGTAACAGAGGGCACCTATCTTCTCCAACATTTGTTCTATGACATAAATGATTTTTCTCCGTGTCTTCAGGAAGGATTAAAAAGTCTGCTGTTAAAGAGCAAGGCAGATATGGATATTTTGATTTTGTCTTTACTGTTGTTACTCCCACCTAAGATAAAACGTCAGCAGCAAATTTATCTCTGTTGTGTCTTCTGTCCAAGTCAGCTTGGGTCTCTGCTTCAGATTGTTCAGTGTTTGATAATTTGCATTTAAGCCAAAGCTCCAGTTAACTTCTCCCTATAATAGCTGTCAAGGTGTAAAATACGCAGCCTCCACGCAAGTGCTACTTAATTGGCAAGTAATTCATGGTATAGGCCTTCAGCTATGATTGCAAATCAAGCTGATAACATGAAAAAATTCACTGCAGTGAACACAGCCATCAATATCTTTTAAAAATTGAGAATCTCGCAAGCAGTTTCTCTTTCTGGGGGATGGGAAGGCTCTGTCCAAGCTAAACCCACTGCAGAATTCAAAGGAATTCTCAGGGAAAAGTGTTAGATGTTTTGCTTTTCCAGGCATTGCTATAATGGATTTTGTCTCAGAATAGAAAATGGAGGTCATACGGAGAAAAGGAAAATATTTTTTTCTTTTATGTGGTCAGAAGTGGAAGCCTTCCAAATTTGGGAAAATACAGCAATAAATCTGCAGCCACCTAGAATTATGTGGTGTTACAAGTGAAGACAGCTCCAAACTTCATTCCTGCAGCAGGAACAAAACTCCATTTCCCCACCTTGAATACACTACTGCCTGAGCTCACCTCCATTGGCCCAGTGTGCTGTCCAATGCAGAACCAAGCTGCCTGGGCCCAATTTCTTCCAGGGCATTACTACCCAGAGCAGATACTTTTGCTAGAGTTACACCACAATTTTTACAAATGAGTATTGCTTGTCCTCTGACATATGGGACAGTGGAATTCAGAAGTTCCATGGGGCTGGGTGGCACTTTGTGTGTTCCTGATTCCCCAGCTATGGCAGACAACCACGTCAGCTGACTTCAGGAGGGGTTACTGACATTAAAATTGGTCTGCTTTTTCACCTCTGCCCTCAGAAACTATTCAGGTGCCTCATCTGTCTGATGGTTCAGCACTGGCTGCTTTCCCTGGTGAGGTTTCCTGCTTGGTGCTGAGCACAGGCCTGGGAGAGCACCTTTGCTCTCTGGCAGTCTCTCCTTTACAGTTCTCTCTTGCATGCTTAATGCTGTCGATTCATTGCATTTTTTTTTTTCCCTTCCCTCTTGCTTGGGGATTTTCTGCCCATTTTCTCTGTGTTGCCAAGTGGTTCTGTGTTGTAGCTTGTTAACTGCCAGTGTGTTGGTGTTGCATATGGTAAAAAAGTGTATCTGGCAACGTAGTATCACCTCCGCAAAAGAAAAAGATGTGAAACCCAACTGAATTCAGCCTTGAAGCTGATCCCGCTGGGACCTTCAGGGCAGAGACCCTAATGGGTATTATGGATTAGGGATGCCAGGGAGCCTGATTCACAGGGCTGAGGTCGGGAAAACTTCTGGCTGTGCCCTATATGCCAGGCTCTGCCACCAGAGATATGAAATGTTGAAGTTAAGCACTGTTGCTGGGAAATGGGGAACTCCAGAGGGTGAAAACAGGTAACGAGGGTGGACAGTGAGCTCTGCTCCCGAGCTGGTGTGAGAAGGGAGCGGGGAGGGTGGGGGATGATCTCTTGCTGCTTAGGATAAAACAAGCCCCCTGAAATGGAGGTTGTTTTCCTCCGCGGGGACCAGGCACGGAGAGGAGCAGAAGCCTGCGGAGGAGAGGGTCTGGAGGAGGAGGAGGGGGAGGTGGGGTGAGCGGGGCCCAGCCTGGCAGGCGGTGGATGTGCCAGCGCCTCGGGTTGTCGTTTGCACCTCGGTCACGTGTGTGGAAAACATTGCCGCTGTTGTAGCTGGGTACCGCTCGCTGTGCGTGGGTGCAAATGGCAAGGCGAGATGTGGGACGGAGCCGAGCTGGGTCCAGCTGCTTCTGTTTATGCTCCACGGGAGGGAAGCAGACACAGAGGGACTGTGGCTTGTCGAAAGTCAGCCGTGGGCTGTTGTCCATGGGGAGACCAGCAAGGACAGGGGGCAGTTTGGAGCCCTCCTGCTGAGCCTGCTTGCTTTCCGCTGTCCATGGATAGGCAGTGGTGCTGGGCCATGGGAGTTGTCAGCAGTGCAACCCTCATCCCTCCTTTCTGTGCTCTGGAGGCACTGGCAGAGTTCGGGTTCACTTTTTTTCTCTTTTCCATCTTGAAAACAATAGTAGAATTCCTGAAAAGGGGTGAGCATGTACATGCATGCAGGTGTGTTTAGGGAGGGAGGCAACTGAAGCTGGGAAGCAGTAGGGAAGGAAGGCAGCCCAGGTTCCAGCATGATGGTCTCCTGCTTGCACCAGTGGTTCTTGTGAGGCCATCAAGGCTTTGTGGAATTGCATCACGAAACCCAATTCCACTGTATTTCTCTTTTTGAGCCTTCCTCTGCCTCTGAGGACCATAAACCTTTAAAAAACCCCACAAAAATTATTACACGTGGTCAGTGTTTGCAGGAGCTGTGGTCTGAAGATAGTCTTGGTGGTGTCATAGTGGAAGCGTAGTGCACCTACCTGGAACAGACAGGCAGGGAAAGGGGGAGAGACCCGGCCTCTCTTGGTTCTGACTCTCCGTTTCAATTTGAACAGGACACGTGGCTCCTGACACATGTTGTCTAACCAGCTTGGTTTTATGTGCTACTTCAGTCAGGAAATTAATCGGGCAAAAAAGATAAGGAAGCATTATGCTATTCAGAGTAAATCGCCGCATTACACAATGCTGCTCCCATTGCCTAGGTAAAGCTGTTTAAGAAAATGGGCTGGCTTGAGGGCTTCCTTCTGATTGTCTAATTAAACTTCCAACCTTTGCAATTATGAAAATAACCATGTGGTTAGAATTACTCGTATATGCTATAGGTAACTGTTGAATTAGCTAGAAAGAGGCTAAGATGTTTGCCTTGAGATCTTATTCCAAGATATCTTTTTTTTCTTTTTAATGCACTTTGCTTTATTTCCCAAAGATACTATTTCAATGTAGAGTAGCACAAACTCATAAATGCAGTTGCTGTGATGACTAAAACCAGAGGTCCACTTGTTGCAACCTCTCATTTGCGCCAACACCCAGTTAAAAAGGCCTCTGAGGAGATAACAGACAAAAACCGGTTGGGTCTTTGTAGCCCCAACAATTAGTTTCCATTTGAAAATCTTTCATTCAGTGATAGCTAAGCAATTGGAAGATAATGTCTTGTGGCAGAGAGTTCCATTGGTTAACTGTGTGCTCTGTTAATGCAGAAAACATTAACTATTTACATGTTTTCTGGCTTCCAGATGTGCTTCACATGCTGTGATATGAGAATGTAAAGTTGTAGTTGGAACTTTTTTTTTTAAGTCTGTGAATATTATGGGTATTTTTTTAATTATCTACAGTTTTCAATGCAGATAATCTATAATTCTCAAATACTGTCTGATTTATCTCACTTAAGTCAATCAAAGTCAACAATTCTAAGTTCCTTAGAATGGGTACTTGCCCCAGGATCAGACAATTTTCTATTTTTCCATGACTTATAAATACTGGAAACAGCTATCTGCCTGATCTCCTGAGGTACAATCCTTCTCAGGTGAAGATGACTCCATTTTTCACAGTACACTTGTGCACTGTGCAAGCGGTGTGCTTTGCCTGTCACAGCCGAGAAGGTTTTCATTATAGCAAAGCTACAGATGCAAATATTAAAAATCTAGCCTTCAAAAGAATTGTCGCTTGTCTCTTAAGCCCATGGTTCATCACTGTGGATAACTGTATGAGATGAAGGGCTGGTAACAGAGGCTGTGTTGTATTCCCGTGCATCGGAAATGGACTTCATGCCACTCAAAGTGTTTCTTGTTAAGCTCTGTTAGCACCTTATTCTCAGCTTTTGTTGATATGAATGAGTACATCCCTTTGTTAGTTTGCTTGTGCCTTATGTCATCTTTTTTTCTCCTGTTTTATCTGATTCTCCTTACAAAAACAGAGCTGTGTAATGCACAGCTGGATGCACTTTGAGAAATCTGCTGCTGCCTGAGTGCTACCTGTTCGTGTGATCGGAGGGGAGTGCTGAGCTGAAGAATAGAATATGTCTTTTGTGATTGATCTGCCAGGCGGGTTTGATAGCGCGGAAAAAAAGTAGGTGTTATACATATAGAAACGTTCGGGCTTGGACTCTGTTTTCAGTCTGAAATATGAAGTGTTGAAATTGGAAGGGAGAGAGGGACTTTGCATAACCAAGCAGTAAGTGCAGCTGAGTGACTTGCCTGGTGCATTTCAGTGTCTAATGGGGCTGGTTGCAGCGGGGACTGCGGCGTGGTAGCCCGTGGAGGTACTGACAGAAGCAAGGATCTGGTGGTGAAGGTGCGATACATGTGGTATTCAGCCATCACTCAATGCTTCACATTCTTGTGAGAAATCTGCTTTAATCTGGGTCTGGTTCCAACTGGCAATGCATAACAACAAGGCTTTCCAGCCTTCTCCTCCCCCGGGGTTTCAGTCCTTAAAGATGCAGGTTCTGATAGCATGTTTTTCTTTCTAATCCAAAATTTAGTTAAAAAATTGACAAACACTTACACCCAGAAAAATATTTAACCTTACTGCCAAGTTGGAATTAGCCTTTGAGTTACTTTTTGCTGTTTCATGGTTAGCAGCACTACAGTGATCAGAAAGTGGCATAGCTGCTTCACTCCTGTTCTCTTTCAATCCAACAGCTCTGTGAGGTCATCCTGGTGTCGCTTAGCTTTTCCAAGATCTTTCTCTAGTAAAATTGTCAGCTATCTCTTTCCCTTGTAATTTAAATATCCCTCTCTCACAAGGTCCCAGAAAACAATAGGTAAGGGATTGCAGCCCCTTGGGACACAGATGTGGTCCTTGCTCTCCTCTCTCAAGATGCACAACTTCCATGTGACAGTGGTTGCCAGGACCTGTTTCGTGACTGAGCAAGGCTACATATGGGTAGAATATGCTTTCCCTGATTTATTTCAGGGTGACCTTTAGTATTTTGACACCATTTTTCATATATCTTGCAGAGTGAAGATAATGTAGACTAGAGATTACGTGTCTAGATGTGTACTTTATTGCAAGCTGTTTATGCCCCTAGCCACTGAAATGGACTGTTGTCAGACTTTGTTATGTAAAGTGTACAATATTGGGTAAAAATAGTTTTTATATGCAAAGTCAATGCCCCAGTGCTAACTTAGGGAAAACCACTTTCTTTGCTCCAAAAGGCCAGTTTTTCACATCCTTTTGCAGTTGATGTGGTCTATGGGTTTTGTCTTACAAAGAAGCCTCAGTGGTTCTCTCACAGGGGTAGGTGTTTTGCATTTTTGTTGTTGTGGTATCCAGTATTCCCTGAACACCTCTGAATTGCCACTAACTTTCATAAGTCCCTTTAAAGGGACTTATCTGTGGCACTGTAAGAAATGCAGTCTCAGTGTCTTTAAAATTCCATATAGCTTCAAGGAGTTCTGTGCTGGTATTTCCAAGTAGACTTGGTGGCAGTAAAACTGAGTGCCTCAGTCCAGTCCTCCAGAGGTGAAGGGATCTGTTTTTGGAAGGTTTTACAGGACCCCTTTGTACAACATCTTGTGCTCCACCCACAAGGACTTTGAGTGCCAGTGCTGAATACAGCCCCCGATATCAGACATCAACCTTGGTACAGCTGGGCTCTGATAGCACAAAGGTTTGGGTATTTTGCAGTTCGCAGATCACCCTGATGCTCAATTCTTTGCTGGTTTGGAACCTAAAAATCCCACTTGTAGAAGTTGTAGTGGGCTGAGTTTCTAGGCACAGAGACTCCAGCTGACCTCTGTACAGTCCTTGTGAGTCTCTAGATACATTATTTTTGCACACATTACTTGGGTTTCTCCGAAGAGAAACCATAGGCACTGGCTGTCTAAAGCACACTTAATTTAGGTTATTTTCCATTTACTTTAATCATATTCTCAACCCATTTAACAAACAGACAAATGTGTAATGCTTGGGGCAGACCCAGTTCGCCCGTGGGAGAAATAGTTATTTTAAATAAAAACAGTCTGATTTTTCTGGAGGTGATGAAGACCCGCAATTCTGATTGACTAGTTCACCAATAGATAAAAATCAAAATATCATCAAACTTATCTATTTACAAATTGTCCAGGAGCAGATTGTGAAATTGTCAGGTTTGTCATGTAAAGTTATTCACTAATTTCTTCAGGGAATAATTAGATCATTAGACAAATATGCCATAGGCAATCTGTGTGGGAACTTGTGTAATTAACCAATCCAAAATGAGTGATAAATTGTATATCGGTAATTTTCACACTTAGCAATTTAAGACGTGTTAAGTAGTTTTGTCATCAAGTTAAGGAACAGAAACAATACATTATGACTTATATAACTAATTAGCATTCCCGATTTTACAAACACAAACAATTTGGAATTTACCTTGGGCGACAGTTTGCTCATGTGATGTAGGAGAATATTCATGAGCGCAGAACTTTGCACTCACTTTTTGCAAATGCTTGAACGTTAAAGAGGTCATAAATCTGGTTAATCAGAAATTTGCCTTTCAATTTTAACAAATGTTCATGGTATGTTACTAAGAAAAAAAAAATCTCTTTTCTTTCCCTGATATTGGCTCAGCTTCTTGTAAAATCCTCTTGACAGCACTTACTGAATCAGAATTGTGTTATACTAAGGAATGGGCCTGTGCATGTTTTGTAAAGTACTGGGTGATTCCTTTGTTCACTGAATTGCTGAATTTATGGTGCAATGTCAAATTATGACTTTCATTGTAAATTAACTTGGAGGGGGTGGGGAGGAGATCTGAAACAGGAAGTTACAGTAATTGAAAAAGGTTAAATTCAGATTGGATGAAAGTTATCAGGAGAGGTTAAACTGTGGCCACAAGTAGACAAGAGCAGCACAAGCCCGGTTACCAAGTGGAAGACTGTGACAGTGTGGTATAGGAGCGTAGCAAGGAAAGGTGCTGTACCATAAGGTGGGGGAAGTTTGAGGTGTATATCAAAAAAAGAAAAAAATTCCAGGTGCTACATTTCTTTTAAGACCTTGGTACAGCCATCTAAGAAGGTGGGATATGTGATTGTAAACAAAGGCTCTTGCTGACTGTTAACATGTGTATATGCATGGATTTGTATCTATACCTATCTATACATGCACACATACCATGTGAAGAAAGATGGAGGAGATGACCTCGCGGTCCTCTTCCATATCTGAGTTTGAGGCCCAGAGCCATGCAACTGTGTCAGGCACAAAGCCCAAACTCTTCTCTCATCCTCTCCTTCTCTGCAGCATCTTTTAGGTACAGAGTGAGCTCATCAGTATAATATTAGGTCAAGCACTGTGCAACACCATGTATATATAACAAGGCTGTGGTGTGTGCAATCCTGGGCTACTGATGATATCAAGGTCTCTGGGAAGAACAAGCAGCTGTCTGCTTTTATACATTATGCTGATACTACAGGAACTGTGAATGGTCTCTGGTTTGCTCAGAACACATAATTAAACACAGAGACAAATCAGTGACACTGTCCAGTTGCATCAAGGCACCAAAAAAATCCACAAACCTACCTGACTTGAAGCTATTAAAGATCACTGGGCTGAATTCTGATTTTCAGCTTGAAAAACATGTGTGAGTGTGCCAGGGTGGTTTTAGAATGAAGAGCATTGGGTATAGCCCATTAAAAATAAAATTAAAAAAAAAAAAAATCCACTGCACCACTGGAGAGTCAGCAGAGGGAGTGCGAGTTAGGAAGCCCCTCTTTTAATATCCAAATGACTGCAGTGCTGGAGGAGGGAAGTAAACAGACATGTGTGAGCTAGAATTGTGGGAAAGAAATAGACCTAAAACAAAATCTTGATGATAAGGTGACAGCAATACGCCTTGATAAAAATTGTGATACCCCTTCCCTTGGAGGCATGTGAGCTTGACTGAATACATTCTAGAAAATGTAATAAATTTTTTGAGGTTGCCTAAGCACTTTCAGCTCCTGTGATTTTAATTATTATCCCTGCAATATTGTGCCCACACACCTTGGTCCATCGAATCATAGTTACATTAAAATCCTTTGTTTTTCTGTATTTTTGACTCTCGAGTTTCTAATGAAATTATACAGTCTCAATATTACTGAGATGGTTATGGAGTCAGGCTTAAATTGTGATCTGAGTGCATTTAATGTGTGAAAAAGCCATAAGGCAAATAACAAGATTCTCAGGGCTTGAAAAGTCATGATGGTGCTTAAATGCTTTGAGCTGGCAGAGCTAGCACTGCTTAAAATGACATTTAATGAGGGTGCATTTCTGGGCAACTCCACAGAATCTATTTTACCTCTGCGTCTTAAAGGGTTTTGCTTTCTAGTTACAGAGAAAATATGTAATAAAAAAAGCCTGAAATGGCATTTTCACATTTGTGTTTAATTTGTCTGTTCCAAGAACACACAGCTATTCCTTAGAACTGTATTCTATTTTTTTGGTTGGCTGAGGACTTTTCCTTCAGCCATGGCTGTAGCTGACCATGTCTGAGACCAGCCGTTTTCTTCGATGTGTTTTAGAAGGATGTCCAGGATTGACCCTAAAAATTAAACCGAGCTGCAGTTTAATTAGCGAAAAACTTCTGATTTTCAGTCCTAGAGGTAAAAAGCAATGCCATATTAGCTGGATAATGTATTAAATAATTGAATGTGGTTTTGTCTGGCGCTTCAAAAATACATAGCATGGCCTTTTTTACTTTCTGCATCAATGTAGAAGATCGAAATGAAGATAAGCAGTTGTATGGGAGATACTTGTGGGCTACTTACTTTTTTGCTCAGCTTTGAATGCTGTTCTTTATCTGTGAAGTAATTTACTTTGAAGTATGTGCTCAGAAAGAAATGCTCCTTGAGATTAAGGGGGCAAGGATGCTGACAATATTGTTGCTTGGTTGTGTTGTTTTTGTTTGGGCTTTTTTTAAGCATACAAAAAACCTCAGTAATAACATCCAAGGCCCACTCTACTTTTGACTGCTAAAGTTCACTCTTTGTAGCATGCAGAAGTGTGACTTCCTAACTGTGTCTATCTGCTATGGGCCATTGTGCTAGTAACTCCTCATGCATTTTCAGTTTGTTTCTTTCCAGTGCTATGTTACCCAGTTGATTTTCAGTGACGGTTTTTTTTTTTCTCCCCTCTCCCCTTCCTAAACTTCTGTCAATGTGTTATGGTAATGCAGCTCGGCTTTCCACTCATGAGGTGCCTGCATTCATTGGTGGGTGATACGAATAAGTAAAACCTGTCTCGTAGTGCGCATTCACAAGAGTGTTGAACTGAGATTACACTGACATCTGAAATTCTGGCAGTTTGTAACTCCAAGTGCTTACACTTTGTAAATCTCAATCGCGTCCTTAATGTAGATTTTGTTTCAATTCCTGCTAAAGAGTAAAAAATGTAAATTTAGAAAGACTGTCACTCTCCCCCTTGGTCTTTGAGTGATTTAAGTCATTCCTTTGTCAGCCGATCTAATGTGTTTTTGCAGTGATAATGTCTGCTTAGTCTCCAACATCTGTGCGCTGGACAGAAACTGAGATTCCTAGATGTGTGTTGAGTGCACCATATCTGCACCATAGCACAGTGACATGTAGGTAAAACACATGGCTTTATGCAACAAGTACAAATGAGACCGTTTTGAACTGAGCATTGTTTGAAAGCTATGATAAAAGAAACTAACATCAGGCATGGGCTTATTTGATTTTATCGAAACTGTCTTCTTCCTTGAAGAAACTGGAAGTAGAATAAGTCTGTGGTGCCATAACTGACTCTGGAACTGCTGACTCCTGGGGAAGGTCAGGTGTGGGTGAGAGTGGCATGACTCAGGGCTCTTGGTGGCATGGGCTGAGTCACAGTACCAAGTTCCCGTGCCTTTCTGTTGCCTGCACAATCAGAGATCTGTGACTGTGGCCTTTCCTAAGAAGAGCCTGAACCATACCCTGGGTGAATAGAGCAGAGACCTGTGAAGAAGAGAACATTTTCTCCTGATTTATCTGAACAGACATCTCTTGCTAGTGGTTGTTCCCACTGGGACTGCAGGACGCTTTAGATTTCTTCATGAGTTGAGTTTTGACATGGCTTTAACTCTCAAAACCAAGCATGACTTGTGTCTTCGTGCTTTCTCCATAGGTATCTGCCACCTTCTTGCCTACCCCTATGTGCATGCACTTAAAGGCTTTTTATCACTGAAGTAACCTCGGCGTCACCGTGTGCTGCAGGCTGTCCGGGAATATGGCTTTTTTTAAAATTTTATTTAGAGCAGAGGGAACCAGAAAGATGCAGCTCCATGCCTCTGACCCTGAAAGAGCCCGGAGGCTAAGCAAGTACCTGAGATACAGTTGTAACCCACAGAAGATTAGGACTTTTTTTTCTGCATTGTTGTTAAGTGAGGCTTGAGTTAACATTGCCGTGGGGGTCTTTCTCTGGTCTAGACCTTGGAAACAAAGACTGTTACCCAGCAAGGAGCTGATGAGCCTCAACACGTCAAACCTACGGCTACCATTTGCCCTTGTACGGCATCACCTGTTAAGTAAGGAAGGGAAAGTTTCAGATACAAAATTATACGGTTATAAAAATACAAAACACTTCTTACAAAATAAGAGCAACCTGCCAAAATAAACCACCACTCTCTGTAGCGGAGAAGTGGAGCAGCTGCTCTTGGGCAAGGCGAGGGGCGTAGCTGCGGATGCCGGAAGCCAACCTCCGTAAGTAAGATGGTTTCTGTTGCGCAAAGTGTATGGTCTTCAAATAAGTCAAGGGCTGGGTGACCTGATCGCTTGCCTTCCTGAGGAGAAGCTGGGGGACGTGGCCGTGCTCGCTCCACGGGTTCTCTGAGCTGGCGGGTTTCATGACACTGA
Organism: Empidonax traillii; assembly: GCF_003031625.1. Lineage (NCBI taxonomy): Eukaryota > Metazoa > Chordata > Aves > Passeriformes > Tyrannidae > Empidonax > Empidonax traillii. The sequence continues at coordinate 1,278,877 of NW_020955250.1, forward strand.
TGTTCCCATGGGCCCCTGGCAGGGGAAAAGCGGAGGGACTGGTGGTGTGGTGAGGCCCAGGCTTTACCTGCAGCAGTGGCTCGGTACAGATGTGTGTCCGAAGTGGTGCAGGAGCAAAGAGCAAGGACAGGCTTTGGTTGCTGTGGGGTACAGAGCCCTCTGCGTCCTGTAGCAGGGATTGACTTCAGACTGTGTCCAACCAGTCTCTGCTGGTGTCCCTGGGGACTGTCCAGCTTTGCTCAGTCACTTCATTGTTTTAATTACTGTTTTCCTTTTTTTTTTTTTTAATGTAGGAAATTAGGTAGATAGCAATGCTGGCAACTTAAATACAGCAGGGATCCACCGACTTCTCCATTTAATGTCTCCCTGTAAGAGTTTGCTTTGGGTCAATTGAAACGGACCTAATTCTTCTTCTGAATAAAAATTCATCACAAGGAAAAGTTGCTTCTGGCCAAACCTGTGTCTTTAATTTCTTGTTATCTGAACCTTCATTAATTTTTATTAAAAAAAAGAAGTAATCAAACCCCATTTTGTTATTTAACTCTTCTCCTGAAACCTAGAACTGATTTGAAAGCCTGAGGGAAGCAGTTTGACTTGTAGAAGTTGTTCTCAATTCTTTCAATAGACAGATCCAAGTTTGACACACAGTATCAAAACCTGTTGATTTGAAATAAATTGATAAATAAAATAGGCTTGGCAACATTCTCGATAACTTTCTCATGTAGACTTCTGACTGCCAGCTGCATTTCGTTCTTACTTTTAGGATTTCTCCATATTGTAAAAGGTTTGAGTCCTAAAATTGAGTGCTGACATCTCAAAGACTTCTTCATCTCTTGGAAGCTTAGGCCAAAAGACAGGATTTGCAAGGTCACTGACTTATGTAACAATACATTTTCCTGTGTTTGAATAATAAAATATCTGCTATTAATTTTAATTAACTTAAGCAAACCAAATTTTCAAGGATGCCCTGCTTTTCCTAATGAGAAGCTAAATGGGCCAGCAGAATTTCATTTAACTGGAAGCATTTTACTTCTAAGCTACTGCAGGTCACCTTACCAGCCAAACCTTATATTGCGTTTGGAGCCCATCGTGGGTGGGTAATCCTCCTTAGAGCAGGAGCTGTCGTGGTGGTGTCATTAACATATCCACAATCCTTCCCAAAGGGGACCAGGTTGGAGGAGTGCTCTTGTGCAACAGCCAGTGCAGAAACTCATAAGACATGCTTTCAGCTTTGGTGCCTTTGGGTCCTACTACTTATATTTGAGGAAATACTTGAGAGAGTGGCAGAATCTCCTGGATGTCAGTGCTGTTTTATCCTCAAGATTTGCACCATGGCATAAGTGATCCTATCTTTTGACCAGACCACGCAAGCTATGCCTTGTGGTTTCAGGTGAAAAGTTAAATAGTTCAAGAGGAAATACCGATGGCAAAGTGTTCAGCTGGTTTGGACAAAAAAGCAATGTATTTGTCAAATATGTAATACAAATTGTTTCTTGAACTCTGACCTTGACTGAGCAAGTGCAATTGTCTCTGGAAACCCCACTGGCACCCGTACTCACCCGCAGAATTGTGAACGTTTTTCCAGCACAATGTCATCTGCTGCAGAAAGCTCAGAGGGGAGCTGGTGCTACAGTCTAGGTGTGTCAGCATTCTATGCTGCTTATGCTGAAGGAAGCTGCTTGTGGTTGGCAGCAACAGAGTTGATATCTGGGGCAGCCAGCTGGGGGCTGCTCTCTCTGTCCATCTTCTTTGCCCACCAGATCATCCTTTTCTGAGAATTCCTGGGCTATTTGGCTGTGGGTTCAAAGGGTTCAGGTTGGGCTTATCCTTCCTACTGGGTAAGTGCAGGAAGAACACTAGGTACAGCATTTAGAGTGTCTGCAATATCAGTCTCAAGGGCTATGGAAGAGTTTGAAAATAGGAGGAGTATATATCTGTTTGTGGATTTAAGATTCTTAAATCCAGAACCCACAAACAGATTCTTGAGATCCTTAAAAAGAAAAAGGGGGAGAAAAAAACCCCACCCTTGTAATTAATATTTTTTATCACTTCTTTCAGTCTGAGTTGGACCTGTGCTGCTTCATTGATCCGTGTGAAGATTGTTGAGCCATATAAAGACCCTGCTGTCATATTCCTGTCAGATATTCTGTCATGTGTCCCTGCCCGACTAGCAAAATGTCATGCACAACACAGCCTTTCCTACACAGAATAGCCTTGGGCAAATGCACTCTACTAGTGCCTAACAACCCATGGGATCTAATCTCTGCTCCCATACTGACTGTTTGTAACCTCTCTGTGCACTTCAAGACTTTTCAGACTAATCCTTCTGCATATAATCATAGCAAATAAGAAATTGGGAATATAGTAGCAGCCAGGGCTGGATCTGGGAATCCAAGTGTCTGCTATGATAAACATGTATTTTAGTTGCTCTTCCACATTATTTTCAGGAAGCCAAGTGTCTGTGATGACTTAAATGCAGGAAAATGCTTAATGCATTCTTACTGGCAAACAGGTTACAACAACCCTTTAGTTTAACTTGCTATGGACAGTGCTTCCAGTTTATTTGGGAGACCCTCTATGTGTGATCACTGAAGGTGATAACAATGGAGCTTTGTCATGCCTGGCTATCCTCCTTGGATGGCTGATTATCCTGTGTGTCAAGATCCAAGAAGAAGCTGACAGAGGGGTAACCTGACATTCAGTGGTAGTGCAGTAGCTTCCAAATAGCAGGATTTCTGTGGTCTACCAGTGTTGGGTGATACACCCGCAGATACATGGCTTTTATGAGCTGCAGTGGGAGAGACTTATTCTGTGGATGTGATGATGACATTTTCTATGGGATGGTCCACTTGGGGGCATGTGTGCTGAAAGTCCTATGAGGTCCTGGAATAATTGCTATTATGAAGGTCATTTTAGAGTGAAGCAGGTGCTGCAAGGTGATATTTGAATTGGGTGGGGTTGAGATGCCAAATTAATTGCTATAGTTAATTAAATCCACCTCTGAAAGTGGAGAGAGGTGGAGATGCTGGCTGTGGAGACATGGGAATGCAGCAAGTGCAGCACTGCAAACTGTGCTCAAGTAGCCTCCAAAATACTGGAGTTTGCTTGATGTTTGTGTGTCCTTCCAAAGGCAAATCTCTCTAAAATCCAGGTTATTTGGTCTGGATACCTCATGGGATGACATTAAGCTTAATATCTTTTTGTACACATGAATCCAACTCGGTTTAATAGTAAGAGAGCGAGTTAAGTCTGTGTGCTTGTTGGCTGCTCACTGCATGAACCTCTGTTGTGGCATCCACACTGCAAATGAAACTCACTGCTGTGAGCTGGGGGAATCAAGAGCTCAAAGCTGCAGACGTCAACTTCTACTCTCATCTCCTGCGAGAAACTTAGCCCTGCAGGTCAGGGCTGAGCTGAGATGGCCTGGCAGCAAAAGTGCATGTAGATAAAGAGATCATATTTTTCATCAGTGCTGCCAAAATTATTCCTTTCACCCTGTGATTATTCTCTAAAGTATTTTTACAGCTATACTTTAGAGAGATGCAAATGAGGTGCTTTGTGTGTCATTAACTCATGCACTTTGCACTGAAGTCATACCAGGTGCAACACAGATACTGTCAGCTCTGCTGGTGAGCTGAATGCAGCTCCTCAGGTGTCTGGAGCGGCAGCAGCCTGCCCTGCTCTCCCTTGGATGAGGGAGAACCATCTTGTGATTAAAACAGGGCTAGGACCCAGGAGGTCAGTCCCTAACTCCCAGCTCTGACCTGGACTTCTGTGGCCTGGGGGTGACTGCTTAGAGGAACAACCTGCTAGTGGGGTTGCTCCCAAAACTATTTCAGTCCAGGCAAGCTGTGCTAGACAAGAATTTACTTGAGCAGTCAGCGGGTGGACCAGGGGTGCTGGTGCATGCAGATCATCTGTCTGAGCTGGAGTGAAGGTGGGACACAGCTGGAGGCACCCTGAGGCACAGCTGGCTTCAGGAAGATTCAGGATCACATTTGCAAATAGGGGGATGCCGTTTCCTTTTCTACTCTCCCACTGATAAATAAACAAAGCCCCTAACCTGTTAGTTATTTCAGTGAATTATACCTGGGATTAACCTGTGCTTTGCTTATCTCTGTGAAAAGCAAGCAGCAGTTGCTGAGACCATCTCCAGGAGCTGGGAATGAAGGATTGCTGCAAGCTGTGGCCTATTCAAAGGGCAATGAAAGAGATAGGACTTTGCATTATTCCTTGCATATGTAGCAAGTCTGAGAGTACCAGGAAGCTTGCCCTGCTTTCTCAGTATGCTGTAATCCCATGGAGGTGTTTGTGATAGCAGCTTTGCTCGTGCAGTACCCCTGACCTCTACAGACCAGGGTGCTGGAACAGCTTCAGCCCAGGATGGCTCCACTGGTTGAGGGGAGAGGTCAGACAGCCTGGGGACAGAGGGAGAAAAAATGTTCACTGGGACAACTGACGTCTGGACTGATATGCTTTCTTTAGTCTTGGAAAAGGTTCAGCAGGCTTAGCTTCGCTCTTGACACATACTCCTTAGAAAAATAAGTTCAACCACGGGAAACTGCCCAGATATCACATTTTCAAAACAGAAAGTTTCCATTTGCTTTCATGCATTCATGGAGTTTTAGTCAGGCTGTCTGAAACTATAACTGTGCTGTTACAGCACAAGACTCGGGACTTTCTGTCTTGCTGCATAATCTCTGTGTTTGTTCTAGGTATACCTTAGGAAATAGCCAGAGGCTCGGGTCCCTTTCATGAACTGATTACTGGTCTAAATGACAGATATGACAAATGCAGATATAATAGACATCACAAAAGGAGGGAGCAGCTTATTACAGATTGTGGATTTGTGGTTTCTGAGTTTAGATGCACCAATATTTTATTGGGTCCTCTGTTTATACCAACATGGGAGGCCAGTTTCTCATGCCGTGTGGACGACAAGCTCAGTGCAGGGCCTGCTCTTTGATGTTTGTAGGCAAAGGGATTTCTCAGGAGCAGTTTGAATGAGGTGAGGGGATGATGTGTGCTGACTAGAGCTTAGAAAGCTGTTCCAAGCATGAGGGAAGGTGTGGGAGATGGTGCAGAAATGCCTCTGTGATGAGGGAATGAAGGGGAATGCAAGGTCAGTGCCGCACAACTCGCTGGGGGGTGGGTCGGGTCACATGTGGGACCGTGGGCAAATCCATTAACTGCTCTGTGCTTAAGCTTCACTGCTGTAAAGCAGGGATGGTAATGCAATATCCTTGGCTCCTGTGGTAACTCACAGTTGATAACAAAGTTGTCCAGAGTAAACACAGCTAAGCCTGGATCTGGGTGTGCATTTGCGTTTGTGCCATTCTTTCTTTTTGATGCTTTTAGAAATCCTGCTGAAGTCAAGGGGCTATGAGAAACCAGGCTTTATATCAGCATCTGGAGGCCGAAATTCCAGCGGAAGACCAGTTATTTTATTATTCTACTTCATTAAGTACCTCCTTGAGGGGCTAAAGTAGCCTGTGAAAATGTGTTATCGTGAGCAATGGAGTGTCTTACAGCCCTTTGGGAAAAGGAAAGATATGCTATCTGTACACTTCAAGATCCATTTGTAGTGGCAGCTACATAGATTGCACTCCCCTCCCCGAGCTCTCTGCTTTGTCGTAGTACCTGGACACTTCAGATGTTGCAGATAACTCTCTTTGCTCCTCACAGAGAGCTTCCCAAGAATTGTAATTTAGTACTGGCTGGAAGAATCTCACATACAGCAGCTTGTGCATCTTCAGCTGTGGACCTACATAGGTCAAAACTTAAATAATTTTTGACCTGGAATGTATGTTGTGTTACCCATGTAGTCGTAGAGGTAGAATTAATTTCAAATTCTTGCATCCGTGCAGAAAGCTGCTTCTTGTTCTAAGTGCTTTACTACTGCTGGGATGTGTATGGGCTCTTGCATGCTGGGCTGTATGTTATCCTTTCCTGGTGGTTCCTGTCCTGAAATGAGCACTGCTTCAAGTTACATTTTTTCATGGAATTCCCAGCAATAAATGCAGGGAACTTGTTTTCAGGACAATGGAAGGTTTAAATGTGAGTTCGTGAGTTTGTAGGGTAATAGATCCTGTCCTGTCAGATTCAATACCAGAGGGTATAAAATATGTCAGATAATTCATCAGCTGTTGGGATTAGATAACATAACTTAATTAAGGTACAGTTTGGCTGAAAAACACGCATTAAGACAAGAGTAATGCTAATACTGAATACCATGTAGCAACACGCAGATGTCTTTTCTAGAACAATAGAAGAATAAACAGACATCAAAATGGATAAATCTTTTCACATATTGCTAGAGATGATCAAATAATTAATGGCAAAATCTAGCTTTGTTTTTTTTTCATTTTTAAATCCTTCATAATCCAGTCCTCTCTTCTGTTTTCAACTTTTTAGTGTTTGCCAAATTGCTTCTGAACAATTTTCAGCTGATGAGTTGCTCATGAGGGCTCTGCTCTGTAACTAGCTGGTATTTGTTCATGATGTGCTTGACTGGCTGTACTCTTATTCTTTCTGAGTAAAAGGCTTAAACTTTTTGAGCACAGAGGAATAATGGAGCCACACACACTTAAACTGCATCATTTGATAATTTATATAAAAGTCATGAAATCTTTGGGTTTGGGACTGCTTTCATAGGCAGTGACCCAGGCAATCACAAAAAGGGAATGACTGGACTGGTAGCAGCAGACAGATTTCATTGACTTTTCCTTCCCTGTTCCCCATTTCTTTGTATCATTTAAGTAGACTGAAAAAAGTATTTCAACCTTTGGTTCTTGTTCTTAGTGGGGTGCAGTGTGTCCAAGTGTGGTGGCTGACCTTTCTTCTGGGTTCCTGCACAGATTTGGGTTGGTCACTGCTTTCCTGCCTGCGCTGCTAAAGCATCACTGCGCACTTCTCTCTGGCCATAGAGCTGGTTCCCTCATTGCAGGATTGTCTTAGAAGGCCGGTGGATGTGGCCTGAAACAGATGTAACTAACAGTGGAGTACAGTGGGCAACTGGGATGCTTATGCTTGAGCTCAGTCCCTGGCCTCCTTCATCACTGTGTAACCTACATGATTTATCCTTGATGTACCGTGAAGAAATTGATCCTTTCCTATCTTTGTGAAGTATTACTTCTCAAAGGGGGGTGGGAAAATATTATGTGGGAGCTGGTTTAATAACAGATTTTTAATTTTTTTTTTTCTTTTTAATGGATAAAAGCAATTAGAACCAGAAAACTTTCTATATAGACTAAGGGTAACCTTCAGGATACCCAGTGTTCCACTCACAGTAGAGATTGGCTATGGATACAAAAGGCAGGGAAAGTGCAACTTTTGTAGTAGTGAAAACCTTGGGATGGTCCAAGGAGAAAGGATATATAGGATCTCTTAGCCTGTAGGTCACCCTTGTCTTGTCATGAGTAGCAGACTAATGCGTGTGAAGAACATGCTTATTTATATCTGTGGTTTTACCAGAGGGGGTTGTCAGATTATACTTGATAAAGCTTGAAAATGTTTCTGCATTTATGGCACTGTTGATTTGCTTAAAGGAACAACCAGGCAAATAACTGATGACTGATTTTTGCCGCTTGTGCAAAAATATGTCTAAGTGCGTGACTTCAGCAGACTTCCCTACCAGTGTAAGTGAGATCAACATCAGTATTGCAGACTTTTGGGGCAAGGGAGAAACTTTCTTCAGAAATAAGAAGAGGAAGGAGGAAAATGGTTGTTTAAGTGTATTTCCATAGGGATATTACTGTATCTGCATGTATTTTTTCTCACCTTTGTATTGACTTAAGTCCCTTACTTTATTTATTTTTGTCCTTTAGAGGAACAAAGCAGTGATTCATCACCAATATGCAGGAATACCTCACTTTGCATTGGCATGGTATTATCTGTCCAAGTGGCTCAAAGGCCTTTAGAGAATTCAAGGGCTGTGTCTTCAGCTGGTATAAGCAGTGTTATGCTGACACCACCTGAAAATATGACCCTGTCTCAGTTCCAGTTTTGTCTGTTTTTTGACTTGACATACCATAGTATTACAGATGCCAAACCAGTCCCACTAAACTCAAGAATGGCACGATGTTAGAGAAGTCATCCATGAGTAAATCAGCTTTAAAACTGCAGAAGCACCTGATTCTCTATTTTACTGGAGTTCCTGTAGTTTTGTATATCCATACTGAAATGCGCTGTTCAAATGAGTCCAAATTAGCAACTGATGTGAATTATTTCATACAGCAGCCCTGCATTTACTGTTATTTACTCCCTGTCAATCCTACGGAGGCGTCTCATGCATTTTATGGTGGTTTGTCTTGTACATGATAATTTTATGTCAGTGAGAGTTTGAAAGCTGGATGTGCATTCAGATGTAGAGAGCTGCTCAGAACTCCCCTCTGTGATTGCTTTCTGTACCGTAGCTAATTATATATTAGTTGGGAAATGTATGCTACTCATACTTTTACAACATTCTAATGTCAAAATGTCATGCTGGACCAAATGCTGCAAACCTCATATTTCTCTGCAAGTAGCTATATTGATCTTCTCAATTTTGCAAAGAATTTATATATTTTATGTATACATGTGTATGTATGTGTAAAATTTTATATTTGTGTTATATATAATTATCATCAATAAAATAATATTCACAGGTGTTTGTTCAAATAATAATCTGGGGGGTTTTTAAATCTTTTTATTAGCAGAACCTGAATCAGGTTTATTGGGCTTTTTGTTTATTTTCACTCAGGCCCCATTACTCTGAAAAATCTACAGGTTTATTGGTTACCCTACTTGAACATTTATTACTTCATATACTTTCTTATCCTTATCTTAGAAATCTTCTGGAACTGGTCTGATGTTAAACTCTTTAAAAAAATAGTAACAAAAAAACCCAGTAAGATAAATTTTTCAGATAACTATCTTTGGCATTTTTAGTTACAAGTTATCTCTACCTATTCACTAGCAAATATTGTTTAACAGTTTTAATAATGAAAATACTTCCCTATCAATAGAAAAAGTTGGAAATCTTCATTACTAATGGAATGTACTTAATCTGTGTAGTTCACATACATAAGAATAAACTGCAAGAACATTACAGATTGATTGCTATAGGGAGATGGTTAATTAGCAGAAACAGCAGAAATGGTTTTGATCTCTTTTAGGAAGAAACATTGGCTTTGTGGCCTCCTAATCAGCTCCTTGTAAAAACCCTCAGACTTTCCTTTGTACCTTTTGTGTCCAGCTCTTTTTTCCCACTCATAATTACTCTTGTCTTTTGAAACAAAACTGTACTAGGACTACTGGCTGTGGTGCTGCCTGCACTGATGTTGAATGAGTTTGGTCAAAATAGTCCTTTTGGTGACTGCTGATATGAGGTTTGGCAATTAGTTTATTTTGAACCTAAAAACCATAGTAAATACAAAATAAAAATTCCTCATATAGGGGTTTTAATGCATAAATGTTGTGTTAAATATTATCTGTAATTTTCAGAAATGTCTCATTACAAAGTGTGAAGGCTTCCAGCAAGCTGGAGTCATGTGTAATGCAGTTTTTAATTCTGCACGTTTAACAAGTGTTCAAGGATTATATCGCCCTGCTCCCTGATGTGTTTTGGTGGTCTAAACCAAACATGGACTAAGATTCCCCCACCTGAGCTTTACATTTCCCTGAAGTCTTATATAAGCCGTGTAATACAACGGGATGCTGTGTCACTTATTCCAAAGGTATCATCACCAGTGGAGATTTGCCAGGTGACTTCATCCTCCCACTCAGTTTTGCCTCTGTCTCACGGTTGTATTTCAGGGAGGGAGCATACCAGCCTGTTGTTCTTGTGCATGTCACTAAATTTTCTTTCCTTATTTCCTACTGTGGAGTCCTTGAGCCTTGAAGATTACTTGCCCCTTTTAGGAGAGCTGAAAGGCCTTTCATAGCTGCTTAATTCCTATCATAAAGATACCTTTATTTTTTTTTTCTTCCCTCTGACCCCTGCATCTTTCTTTTCTGTACCCCTCAAGGAGGATTCCTTGGTATTTGATTTGCTAGATATTGGATATTTCTAGCTGGGTAAAAATGTCTCCTGATTCTTTTTCCTTGTGGTCACAAATCTGTTTCTTGTATCTCCAGTTCTTGTACCATCTGTCCTTCCCCTGTAGCATGTGTGGCTGTAATTTGGGTAACTTATTGTCCAAGAAGTCTTTGTTTTCTCAGATGCTGTGCATTAATGACATTTGAGTTTTAGACTCTGTGTGTCCTTGCTTTTACAGACCAGGAGTTGATTTGGACCACTGTCAGATTGGAAAACCTGAGCACAGCCAAGATACTACCAGAAACTCTTGCCTGCTCATCTGCTTTTAGCTTACAGGAAACAGTGAACCTCTCCTACCCAAGCTGTCCCCCAAATTGGTGGTTAACTGCAGCCCCTTCCCCAGAAACTCAAATAAGCTTCATTTCAAAAATTTGGTGACATCATTTTGCAGAAGTGCTGGGTGAAGTATAAGTTCATTACCCTGAGCACCACTTCTTAATGCATTTTTGTTCATCAAGGCGTACAACTAATGTGAAGAGGCAATTCAGTCTCAGCAGTCTTTCTGCTGAGGGTGAAATACTGATAGGTACTTCATTTAATAAAATAATAATGCTGTGCAGCTGTACACTGTCTCTCCCACAAGAATCTCTAGGTACCTGAAAGAGTATTAAATAATTAAACCTGACAATACCCCTGTATTTCATTAGTTCCATTTCACAGGTGGATTAGCAGAGGTTAAGTGACTTGACCAAGGTCAGGATCAGACCATATTCCTGTGAGGAAAGACTATTCAGGGGATATTTCATACGTGGGTGGATCAGCTGGTCCTGCATCGGGTCTCTGTGACAACTTGGGATCTGTGCATGGAGGCAGAGCCAAAGCCCATGGCAGAATGGGGAGGGAACCAGGGAATCCTGGCTCTGTTTTCTGAATTTGTTTCCAAATGTCCAGGCCTAGGATAATCCATACTAAATGCGGTGACAGGACTGAAGGGTTTGATTTGCTGAAGCCACAGAAATATATAACCTGCTGCCCAAGAGACCTGTTAGCATTTATTTCATATTCACTGACATCTCCTGTCCAGTCAGCTCAGCAAGTCATATTTTTGTAGAGTTGTTTTGCACCATCTGCATTGAAAATGGCAACCAGGCCAATTACAATGGATTTTAAGTCTATTCTGTGAGAGAGTTTTAAAATGGAAAGAATCCAGCAGTGAGGCAGTGGGAGGAAATACTGTATCTTTCCCAAGGAAAGTCAGGGTTTGATCCTGCAGGCAGCTGAAACGCGCCAAATTAGTTGGGTGCTGAGTGTTCAGCACCTTTTCAGAGATGCTCAGGACTTTGCAGAGTCAAAGCTCTGAGCTATAAGGTTAAGCATGAACATTAATGAAATGTTATCTCTCTACCAGATGGAACTAAGTGACAAGTACTCTGGCTGTCAAGTGCAGAAAATCGTGAATCTGTCGCACATCCCCTGACAACAGCAAGGCAATCTTCTTAAAACTGACTTATGCAATAGGAATTGTCTGTGGTGGGGTATCTCATTCATGTGGTCAGAAAGCTGACCTTAGTTGGGAACTATTTGCCCCTGATTTTTGTTTGTTTTGTTTTTCTGTAGGATGCATCTAGCTTTCTGATCAGCTGCTGCCTTGCAAATAATCCACTTAAAAGGATATTTTTGCAGTGTTCAAATAGCTACAAGCTGAGGCTCAAATTGCATAAAAATTACATGTATACTTGAAATCTTTACAACTGATGATTCCAGATAAGAGTAGATACTCCATTCTGATCAGCCTTCGGCTGAAAGGTGTAACCACTACCAGCCTTTTGCTGTCAATGAAACATCTTCCCTGTCTACTAGGATACAACAAAAACATTATGTTGCCATATCAGAGCATAGCAGAACTTTCCTGGAGCCTTAAGGGATTGCCTCATATTTTACAGACTTAACTGACTGCTGATAAATGAACAACATATTTTTTTATATGTGCATATTCTACATGAATGATCATGTAGCATTACCATTTAATCCACAACTGAAATAACTTCTTTATAGAAGTGGAATGCAGAGCATAAAGGGAATGTATGGCAGAACACTTACATATTTGAGGTGGGAACTGAGATGAAAAGTGGTGTAAGGAAAATAAAGCAAGCTTTCAAAGTGATCTCAAAATCTGAGTGCGTCTTTCTGCTCTAACCTTATAGCTGCAAGCTGATAGCAAATAAAATGAGATTGTTCAGGGGAAATTGAAGTTCCTTTGGGAGTTTGGCTTCTTGTGGTTTTGAGAATAAATTTACCTTTGCCAAATAATTGACCTACTCCTTCAGTTCTCACCTGCTCCTGGAAAATGCCCTTGTCTGTTCCTTCAAAGAAGGGCTCATTTTGTCATTAAGTTTAGATGAATGGTTGAAGCGAATTTTTTTGGTATAAAATATTCATTATGAACAAACTGTGAACTTGTGAATATGCATGATTCCCCTTTAATCTGTTTGTTGTTTTTTTCTTTTTTTTTTTTTGAGAAACATTTCCTTTCCAAATAGAATGGCAAAAATCAGTACCTTAAACTGACCAACGAGACTTAAGTATAAGTTGCCAAACAACCTCAGCACAAGCTTGTATTTTTCACGTAAAGAATTTGCTGAGCGACTCTGAAGAAAACCACAAACATCACTGTAGACAACTTGCAACGGACTGAAATTTGCTCAGTAAGTTGTGTGTTTCACTCTAACAAGAAAACACTTTCCAACTAATGGATGCTACGTAGTTAAGTTAAGAGAAAAAAGTATGCCAAAGAAAGGCTTGAAAAACTGAGGGTACTTGAGAAAACTCCTACCATACCTGGGAAGCATGTTCATTAGTTTCCTTTCCTTACAGCATAAGGTGAAGTGGTCATCAGGCTAATGCTTGGACAAGTGCATTTGATTGGTGGTAGAGAGCAGCTGCATATTCAAGATGTGAACATTCCTTCATCAGGAGGTTGCTGAGATGTTTTCAGAGATTGGCAGTGCTTAAAATAATGGCGGTCTGGGGAATTCCCCTGCTGTCATCCAAGGTGTCCATGAGGCTGTATGGAAGTATTCTGCTTTAGTCTATCTTGTTGTCTTCTCATCCAGGCAACGCTACTCGCTATGCGTCACTTCTGGGTGGCTGCTCCTTTCTTCCTGGAGGAGGAAAACCCTAAATTTCTTATATGTCAAAATGACTCTAGGAGCCACAGAGGAGGCAAGAATCATCATAGCAGCACAGTCATGCTGAAGATGATATATGTACAGTTCTTTTATGGTAGTCAGTAGTGGAGTTGGGGGAAAATATTGGTTAACTTGTCCCAAGCTCAGCTCACAACTGTGCTTAGACAGGGCTGTTCCAGGTAGTGGTTTTAATAAGGATGGCTTTCCAGGGTCTTGGTTTACAAAAACATGTGTGATGGAGGGTGCTTTTCAGAAAGTTAGACTTCTGTCTGAGGTGGCCAAGCCTTGGAGATGCAAACCTTCAAGTTGCCACACTGTTCTGAGGTCCATGGCTTGTAGATACATGGAAACACTCTTTGAGAGAATAGTGAAGCTAGAGGATTATAATCCTCAGACAAAAATGGTATCTTCCTGTTACTTATTTCTTCTCCCCGAACATATATTGTATTGCATGATGACGGTATGGAGCTTCTCTAGATGCTCACCTGCTGTAAAAAATTCCTCCCTTCTTTGGGTGGTTTCAGTTGAGGCAGTCTGTAAGTTCAAAATGTTCTGCTTGTGCAATTGTTCCTGGTAATAAAACCTATGGTTCGAATGTTTGCATTTACCTTAATGAAAGAAGGTTACATTGCAAGTAGTGGCAGTTTCCACATTGGTCATAACTCATCAGAGTCCCAGTTCAGCAAGTTTTAATTGGTGAGACTTTAGTTTTCTCACAGGCAACTTTCAAACCATCTCATTAATTTCATTAGAAGTGTATGCTGTTAGGAGATACTGAGCTCTTGAGGAGGTACAACCCTGAACAAAACATTCCTCTGAATATTTAGCTTGCAGCCTAGGTAAGAGATAAGTGCTCTGATGTGTGAGAACAAAGTCTTGTTTTACTTTTCCACTGCAAAATCGTAATTAAAAAAGACAAGCAAATCAGCTGACATAGCCTGTGATTGTGGGCAACATGGGTCAAGTCATTTATTTGGGAAATGAAAATGCTCCTTTGACTTCTGAGTTGCTGGGCAACCCTATGCCATTTCTGAGAGGATCTGAAAACTTTCTTGGATGAAGTTCTTCATGGTTAGGGGAAAAATGATCTCAGGAACAGGTCTCCATCATGCTTGAGAGATTCAGGGTGTGTCACTTGTCCCGACTGCACCCGTATATTCTTGCCTTAAACTTCTGTGTCATGCTTGTGATGAAGTGGGTGTCGGAGCTGGGGGAGGCAGGGATGTGCTGAAAAGTCATGTGTGTTTGTGAAGCAGATATTCAAGGGATAGAAATCTCAATTTAAATAGGAAGGGAAAAGAGAAGACACCCTGTCCATGCTGTAACAAGGGGAGAAGGTTAAGGAAAGGAAAGGATTTTACTTCCAGAGTTTGTCCGTTCTCTTCTCCAGCGTATGACCAGGAGCCCTGCATTTGAAAGCTATCCAAAAGCAGAAGCTGTCAAGGACTGCTGAAGCTTCACATTACTGGGTTTTTGAGATGTCTCCTGTTGCTTAGTTTTGAAACGCAGCCAGTGCTGGGGTAGGTCGTGCAGTTGCAACATGCACATCATTTCTGAGCAGAATATCAACTATGTGCTAGAGAAATCCAGGCAGAGTGGAAGCTGGCTTGGGCACCCGCGCTTGCATCTCTGGGCTCATGAAAGTGAAAAATGAAATATTTGACTATCGCAAACAGCTCCAACACAGTGATCTTCAAAAATGTGTTGCAGGAGCACTGCTTTGCTGCTGGCTGCGGGGAAAGGAGACTGCACTTCTGGAACCAGCCTGTCCTTTTCTTCCTCACCCACTTGCATATTGACCTAGCTTAACTCTCTCTGGCAGGGTCAGGAAGCACTTAAGTTCAGAAAGGCTACCTGCCAACTTTCATTTTTCATAGTTTAGTCATTCATGGTTTTCTGTGGAAGAAACGCCCTGCTTGGTTAGGAGGTAAACTTATTTTGGCAGGGAGGTAAATTCACAATTTTCACTGTCAAATTATGGCTAAAAAGAAAGAGAAACCATTTTTGCATTCCAAGAATTAAACTCGTTAATGTATGTAGCATTACATTTTAGCAAAGTAATCACAGCTGAGCATCCAAAATGTTGTCTTGTATGCTTGAAAAATTTACTGAAAGTAGAGATGGAAAGGGCTATGCAATGTCCTTCATGTGAGAAGCTGCAAGTAATTCTCATATTGGGTCAGCAATTCAAGATGTCAAAATTTTTTATTTATACATGATAGATATATTGTGTGTGTGCATATAGGAGGAAAAAAATCTCACAATGCAAATTTTCAGTAGCTTTCCATATTTCAAGCCATACTGCTGCCTCAAATTGAGCATTTATAATATCCATTATCTGAAGTTTAGGTTTTTGGGGGGCACATATATATATAAATGTAATGTCATGATTCTGTGATATAAATGTAAAAATATACAGAAGTAATTTGTAGCTTAAAAAGAAAAAAAAAAAAAGAAGAAAAGGGTGGGGAGAAGGGGCACTAAAAAGAAAGCCCTGCTCCTGGTTCTGAAGCTGGTTTTGGAATTCCTGTGTGACTCTGTGCAAGTTCTTACATTGAGAAGAGGTATCAGCTTTTGACCCCACCTTAGTTTTTGGAAACAAGGCACTGAATATTGTACAGGTACTTTTTTGACTTTAAATAGAAGTGAGTAATAAGCAGTACACAAAAATTGGCAAGTGTGAAGTTCTGTGAGGGCTGATTTCCAAGGGGGTTTTCAGATAGTAAGTTGTTAGGGGAATTCTCTCATCGATCCTTGGTACTTTTGGACCTGAGAGGATCTACCTAAAAACTAATTTTGAGGAATTTTTTGAGTAGGGATATGTGAGAACTCCTTAGGTTTCTATATGTATGTATGTGTATATGTGCGTGAATTATTTATCAGGGAAGTTGAAATGGAAGCTTCATTTTTGTTTAGTGTAATTAAGCCCCTAATATTAATATATAATCAAACATATTGCTTAGGGGTTGACTTCTGATTCTCAGCCTCAGCCTGAAGATAGTCTCTTTCTTTCCTTTTTTTTTTTTTCTTTCTCATTAGTAGCATAGATAGGCATGAAAAATCTTTTGAGCTTAAATAAGAGATCTTTGTTGTTGTTGTTCTTGTATAGTTCAAAAGCAGTTAATTTTTAAGACCTCAAACTTGGCATGTGGCCACTCTCAGCTGGCAAATGCACCCTTGCTATTTTTGCTGTGTGTGATTTTTAGTTCATCTGGAAGCTGCTTCCAAACAACTTTAGTCTAATTCTCCTGCCCCTTGCCTCTTCCTATTGCTCTCCAAGTGCTCTCATGTGCTTCCACCCAGTTAATGAACCATCTGTAAAATGAAGGAGTAGCTCAGTCCTTGATGTCTCTGCTGAATCCCCAGGCCACACTGGCAGCCGTGGTGGCTGGTGGCTTGCACAGCCACGACCCAGTTGGCTGCGCTGGCAGCGCTGCATCCTCTGATTCACCCCCAGCAATCATCCCATGGATGGCAGAATTACAGGCACTGCAAGGCTGGTCTGTTTTGGAGCCACGCTCCCCAGCTGTAAGGTGTTCTACCTCTTCATCATTCCCCTCTGACATCCAACCGTACAGGCAATTGCATCATTACAACCACATCATTTTGTCTGGCATTCAATCTGCAGCTTGGGAGAAGATTCTTGTAGCTTCAGGTGCATGAAAGTAGGAGCTGGCGTGTTCTGTGAGCGGCAGGTGGGAGTTGTTCAGTGGGAAGGTTAGATGAGATGGTAATTGGGAGAGAGTCTTCAGGCTAGTTAACAGGGCAGGAAAATTTGTGTGGATTTTCTTTTCTGGTTTAGAGCAGTTTAGGAAATGAAGGGAAATACCGTATCAAATTTGAAAGCAAAGGGTGGGAATGAGCTATCCAGAGGCACAGAGTAAATAAGACAGAGACTGGGTTGGACAGTAGAATTAAACAGTTATTCTTCCAAAAGTTTCTCTTTTAAAGTAAGGATTTTTTTTTTTTTATTAAATCTAGTATATGAACTCTTTTTGCTGGAAATTTTCTACATGAATCTTCTGTAGAAAATATAATCCTTAAAAATCTTTCTTCTCTTCCCCTTGTCTGTCCCCTTGTTTATCAGTAACAGTGAAAAATCTATCTGGGAAAAGATGCAGAGAAATTCTAAACAACTCTTGTTCCATCTGTAAAAGGAAACACTTTAAATGGCATATCCATTATGATGACATTTATTATATGTAATGTTACAGGAGCATTTTGAAAGGATAGTAAATTAATGTAATGTATCACAAATGTCTTGTTTGGTTTTACCAGGAGGAGTTTGGTGTGCAATTGATTCATTGCTGTGTGTGAATTGCTCATGTGTCCCTTTCCAGAACTGAGTGTTATCTGTGCGTGGTCCACCCACGCTTCCTGGCTTGCTTGGCAATGCTTACAGTCAAAGGTGACTGGAGGGCCCAAGTCCCTTTGAGATAGAAATACTGCGTAGGTGAGTGAGACAATATCCAGGAAGGACAGAAAAGTAACCATTGAGTGACAGTGTGCATTTTTAAAAATAATAAAAATCCTGGAAGGAGGGAGTTGAATGTCAATATTATTTTTAATCCTTTAGAAGTGTAAAAACCGTGGGTAGGCCATAGGAATAAGGAAGTAGAGGCACTGTCATGTTATGTACATTACTTATTTCTCACAAACACAGAAGGGTGAGTTTGTACTGAACTGGTAGTAGATTGAATTAAGCAGACAGCACTGGCAGCGTAGCCATAACTTGCTGAGAGTGACAAAGCTGAAATTGGCAACTGCAAATTAAACACACCAAGGTTTTTGATATGGTTTTGTTTAAGATAACAAGTCAGACATCTGCAGAAACTGATGTGAATTGTCTAGATTCCCAGACACTTTTTGCATCAGTTGAATTTTGGGAGTGTGTCTGTCTGCACATGTGATCTTTGCTACTAGTGTCTGGCACAGTGTGATCATCAGAAGCCTTCTTCATTCCATCTGCCCTAGGGTCTCTGCTGATGTCATTCATTGGGAGGGTTTTTTTCAGTTTTAACAGGACAAGGTGGAAAGGATGGAGCTTAGTCTTGCTGTGTATAAATCATAAAGACTGACTGCAAGTTCCTCAGTCCCTTCCCTGTATTTAAGATGGGAGGTTATGAAAATGATGTGGGTTGCAGTATCGCTGAAGCTTGGTTGATACTTGTATCTCTAATCGTCTTCTCATTGGAGCTGTGTTCAGTGGTTCCTTTGCTTCCCTAGCTCTTGGCAGAGGTGGTAATGAGCTGGTTGCAGCTCAGTGCCGAGCAGGTGATAACAATGAGGATTGTTCAGGAAGAATGGGTGGGACCTTTTGCCTGCCTCAGCTTGTATGATATATGTCCTATACTATTATATGACCTAGAGGCTTTCTCTCAGTCTGGAGGAATCAAACCACTTGAAATCAGCTACTTGCTTTTAGACAAGTATGTATTTGTGCATCTTCAGCTTTCTTGAACAGAAAACACAGACACAAAGTAAAAATGAAGGGAGTTAAAGAAGTTCACAGTTGATCCACACATATATTATGCAGTTTTAAAAAGAAAATTTGTGTCCACTTCTTCTCATCTACTAGTGGCAAAATAAAACCTTGAGGAAAAGAATTGTAAAGAGTGAAGATAAGAAAATGGGTAGGATGAGGGATGGATGAGAACAAGGCAACAAGATGCAGAACATTTTTGCCTTGAGATGTTTCTGGTTTGCACTAAATATTGTATTGTCTGAGTAACTCTGGATGAATTTTCAGTTGGGTTCTTAAACTTGGCAATGTGGGTTGCACATCCAACGGGAGAGATTTATGAACTTGTGCAGGTGGGAGACCCGTGTGCCATTAGCTATAAAGAAGCCAGCAACCTTGGTATGAATCTCTCAGCACCTGTTCAGTTGAAGGTCACTATGTGATAAAGCCCAAAATACCCCTGACCCCTGTGGAACCTGTAGGAAAAAGGCATAACTACTACTGTTTAATGTGTGCATTGTCTCCTCATTCAGTTTAATTGACTGTGAAATTCCCCTCTCTAACTATAGATTTTATATAGTACTTATGGTTTTGGTGAGTCTTAACCACCTTTACAGTGCTAATAAGATCTAGGTTTCTATTTGCCTTATGTTGTTGTTCATTCAGCCTGCCTTAAGACTGCATTGAATTTTCCAGTATGAAAATTTAGTCAGATGCATATAAAATGTATTAGGCTGATGGCCTGAACTTTAGGACTAGGATGTACTTTCTTTCTTCTTTTTTTTTTTTTTTTTTTTTTTTTTTTTTTTTTTTTTTTTTTTTTTTTTTTTTTTTTTTTTTTTTTTAGTGTCTGTGTGTGATTGTACAAGATGCTTTATTCATTTGCTGGTATTTATAGGGCTTCTATTTTTTGTGTATGTATTGTGCTGTTGTATTCTTTAAAACAAACAAACAATTACAATTTTTCTGGTCTTATCTTTTACAATGGATCTCCTCCTTGTGGATTTTCACTGTTAAAAAGGACATGTCTTTTCCACTTTAGTGCACCAAAGCTAAGCTGATAATACTCATATGAGGCTTTAGTATTTGGAAGTATGCAACATATATTATATCCTGTAAAATTCCAATCAACTTAGTAAGTACTTTTTCCCACATTGTACAGATGAAGAAACGCAGTCAAAGTAGTTAAGTTACTTGCCAAACCACACAGTGAGTTAAAGACAGAGATGTGATTGGACTTTGTGGTTCCCAATCCGTGTTCAGACTAGTAAAGTATATTGAACCTCTGGGTTCTTTTTGTAATGCAATATCCAAACCCTATCTGATTTCTCTGTGTAGAGTGAAAATGTCACTGACAGAAAGACCATTTGATTTTTCTCATCCTTGAAGAGAATATGAATTTTTTTAGAAATGAATTTTTCATCAGAAAATTCTATGCTGACTTTTATACGTCACAAATCCCATATGGACTCCTAAATATGGAGAGAGAATAATTATGAGCCCCTTTGTACTGACTCACTTCTCTGATTTTTTTTTTAAACTGCATTTTAAGGATTCAAAAGCTGATTGCTAACTTGGTGTATTGCTCCTCTTGTTAGATAATCTTAGCTTTTTAACTGGATAAAACCGTGCAGTGTCTTATGATTAATTACACGTACAACAGGTGTTGATCTTGTTGGACTAAGATTATGAAGTTCTCTGCTATCCAGGTGGTCTGTTTTAATATAAAAAGACCAGTAGCATAATGAGCAAGAAACTGAACTAACGAGCGAGGGGAAAAATACTTGAATGCATTAATCACCTTTAATAAGCTTAGCCAGCTCAGCACAGCTAATCAGCTGGGAAGTCCTTGCTTTGAAGAAGCATCAATTGTTGTATACCCAGTAGGGTAAATAAAAGATAAGCCAAGTGCGGTGGGAAGGGTGTTTGTGCATCCAAAAGCTTTTAAGATTTTCCAAATATAAGGCACCTGGTATGATGTTTTTTAAAATTATATTAGTCAAAATGAAATTGCAGTTACCTTTTGGTAATGGAGAGAGACGTCATTCAGATACCTCCAGATGCAGTAGCATGGTAGTAATAATTGAAAAGTGCTGGTTATTTGCAATATAGCTTATTTTAATTTTGACACTTTGAAGGGAGCAATGGACCTAACCTAAGCCCTCTAATGACCTCTGCTCATCAATCCTGAGCTTAGAAATTTGAGGCTAAGATACTACTCTTATTTAGAAAGATATGCTGATAAATCCCCTGCTTCTACCTGGTATTTTCCATTTCATATACATCAATTCTTTGTGTTTCAAATTCTTTGACAGTGAATGAAGTGTCTGTCTAATTCTTAGTGAACAGCCCTTTCAGCATAGCATGTGTAATTCTTTTTTTTCTTTCCCTAATGCCATAAATATATATCTCCTCTTAACTCCTGGTTTTGTGACTCTTACCCGTACAGTAGCAATGACTGTACTTTGTGCTGTTGTGGTGTTGTAAGCTATTGGACAATTTTTTTCTTTTTTGAGAACCTTATTAGTACTTCTGTGTTGCTGATACTAGGACAATATGCTTCTGACTGGAGTTTGCAGGTTAGGGCTGTGCACATTTCAATGATATTGCAGTCTCTTTCAAGCATGTTCTCTCAGCTGCTCTAAGACTGGAAAGGAAGGACAGGCAGCTCTCTTTCAATATCTGTGGTGCTCAGGATCTGATTTCCTCAGGTTATTCAAGTGTCTTTTCCACCACAACTGCTTACATGTTTTCTGACTTTTTTTTTTTCATTGAAAAATATTTTTCTTGCTCTCCCATAATCTCAAAACAGTAAAAAAGACCTTCTCAGACTTTACAGACTAGTTTATCTTAGGCATGAAACCAAAAAAGCGAAGTTTCAATGCTTTGGCACTAAGTGAGAAAGTAGGATTGAAAAGCATGTCTGACCAAGCTGCACAGCCATCACCCGAGCTAGATGTCCTTCTCTGCTGATATAAAGATGTTACTGTCCATCCTGAAGGATTTCCTTGGAGGGTAGTAACATAAAATATTTTTAGATATAATAAAATCTGTCCAGGCTGATGGTTTGAGTTAGAGCAAAGTATTGTTTAAACCATGCCTGCAAATGTGTAGAGGCACTTGGATGCAGTGAGCCACTTACACACTTACGTGGTACTTTGGTTTAACTTTCCCAGCATTGTGGGAATCTAACCATGTCTGTGATCACATCAAGGCAAAAGTTGTTACTATTACGTTTTCTTATCACAACTTCCGTTTGATTATGCGTAGTGGTTATATTGAACTTGGGGCATGTCTATACAAGCAACTCAACACAGATGAAGCAGGACATTGATGCTGTAGTCGGGTGCCTGGGCATAACCCTTCTGCAGCTGTCATGATCTGATGCTTTTGCAATTAGGGGGTGGGCAACACCTAAAATATTGGCAGCATGTGGTCATGTTCAGTAGCCACTTTTTACATAAAGCTCCTGGGGGTTTTGCAGCTGCCTGGCACGCAGTTTGGCAGGACCCCGCTGAACTGACTGAGGAGAAGGTGATCTCACCCTCATAGTATTTTTGTGTTGATGTACCTCATTCTGCAGTAATGTTGTGATTCGATTGAGGCTGTCACATATTCCTTAACGTGTTCAGACGAACATGTTCAGATTTGGCATGCCAGGCTGAGATATGCAGCCAGGACGCTGGAGGGTGAGGAAAGCCTCCAGAAGTTGCACGTTCACTGAAATGACCATGGTGTCTCTCATTTGAAAGAGTCCTCGCAAGGCTCCCCTTTTCATTTAGTAGTTTGACAGCACTGTGGCACAATTCCAAGTCTGTAGGAAGGCTGTGTCAGTCATGGCTCTCAGCTGAGGACTTTACCTAGGATGAGAGAGAAGCTGGGAGTAAGAAATGTGAGAGGCAGTCCTGTACTTGTGTAAATACGCCTGTGCTGATGACCCTGCAAGGAATGACCTGGATGTTGTGACCACAGATGTTGCCTTCTTCATTTACAAGAACTGGACTGTGTCCAAGCTGCTGATAAATGTTGAGACTGAAAATGGCTGGTTCTTATTTTGGAATATCACCGTCAAAGTCCTTGATTCATAATTATGATCCTTGAGGTTGGAGTACAGCAATTCGCTTTTCCGCTTTGGGAATGGGAAGGTAGGGGGAACAGCTGTTTTCCTTTTCCCTTCTCCTTTGCTGAAGGCTACACATTCTCAACAATTCTGGGTGCTTTCAGAAAGACATGCAACCCACATGCTTGCTGTTTTTAACAATATTGGGATCAAACATTCCTATTTTCCTAAAATAGGAAAACATGCTTCTTATGTTACCTCATACTGGATATGTCAGTCATATCAGCTGGGCCTTGGGTTGAACCTCCTACCAGACTTTAGCGTTGTTTCGCAGTCCTACATTTGCTTGTACTCTGCTCAGGTAGCATGGAACAAATATGCTAATAAACAGCACGCAGGTAAAACTTTTTTCAGAAATCTTGTGCCAAGTTCAAGATCAAATCCTTATGAAGTGTCTTTTCTCCAAATTTGACTGATTAGGCGAGGGCAGGACAACTTATCCATCTAGGACTTTACCAGAAGACATCAGATGCTGTAGTATATTAAGAACTTGATAGTGGGTTGTAAAACAAGACAAGAAATTAGTACAATTATTTTGAATAACCAGTTAGGATTACTACAAATCTCCAGAATAATTTCCCCTATCATTTGGGGCACTTTTTTCAGTGACACAATAAAACTGAATTTTGCTTGTTCCAAATGAGAGTTACTGGAGGTGAGAGAAGAGGTGGATGGGATGTTGTAACCCCTATCACTCTTACCATCTGAAGTATCACAAACAAAAATGACCTGCAGTCCTGGATATAAATTTACCTTATATTTTCCTGAGCAATGTTATAATAATGAGTGTTTTATATTAAGGCAGCTGACCTTAAGCTACCTCCCTCACAGATTACTTTGCTTCCTGCAAGCTCACAGTGCTTATGAGCATATGTGCATGCTGTCAAAGCATGATTTCAAGAGAGAAAATAAGGTTCTAATGATAATTTGGGTCTTGGCCGTACTCAGATTATTTCAGCACTGAATCCTTTTTATACCCGATTTTCATTAGATTTTTTTAATGCCCTTTAAGACACGTAAATTGT
Source organism: Empidonax traillii (assembly GCF_003031625.1). Classification (NCBI taxonomy): domain Eukaryota; kingdom Metazoa; phylum Chordata; class Aves; order Passeriformes; family Tyrannidae; genus Empidonax; species Empidonax traillii. Next base: position 1,302,689 of record NW_020955250.1, read on the forward strand.
CATCTTTATTCTACAGAGTAGATGTGCAATATGAGAGAGCTGAAAGTATCTCTCTGATTTCACAGTGTATTATAAATCCCTTTTTCTTCCACGTGTCCTGCCAAACCTGAAAGTCCTGCAGCTCAGTCAACATATAATGAACAAAACAGATTGCTAGAAACTTTCTTGAGCCTCTGTACTGCTTTCAGAATTGCCAGAGGTCAACCTGACCAATATCCTCACAAAAGAAGTTAAATAGTAAAACTTCCTTTAGTGATACAAATAAAAGACAACAAGGAACGAGGAAGTGATATTGCTCAGCAATGATGCAATAAAAAAGTTAGTAGTCTCCAATAAGTAAGTTGATACTTTGTCTCTAGTTTTTAAGTATGATTATTTGAAGTATGAAGGTGAAACCAAGGCTTCCAATGAGAATGGAAATTGGCACATTTGAGGTGGAATTATGACTGAAGAACTTAATGCAGTCAAGATGCAGGTAGGAGATAGCCTGCATTCCAAAAAGAAAATTGAAAAATCTGGCAGTGTGCAGTGGAATTCCACCAGTGAGGATTTTTAATACATTTGTCAAGCTGATGTTGTGACTGTGGAATATCAAACGTATTATCCATAGACATTAAAGAAATGTGGAAAAATTACACAGGCAACTACAAACTTGTTAATCTGGCCTGAGAAGTATGTAACTCTTTGGAACAAATTGTGAGGGGAAGTATTATCAGACAAGATAGTGGAGAATGTGATAAAAATGTAGTGTACTTTTAACAAAAGATTATCATGCCAGACTCATACTATAGTGTTCTTTGATGTGATTACTGATCTTATAGGCAAGCCAACTGTGCTAGTTCTCAAGTATTTATTTTTCAGGGAAGCATTTAGTGATGTGTTACATAGGAAAGTATCAGCTGAGGAGAAAGTAAGATTTGGTATTGTAAAGCAGGTATTGTAGACACTGTGATGGGAAGAAAACCTCATGGTTGGTTCCAGGGACAAGAATAGCAGTCAATTTTAAGGACTGCAGGGCAAAAAGAAAAAAAAAAGTGCTAATGAGATGCATTATCAACAATATTGCAGGCAAAGATGCAAGAAGCACTGTAATGTTTGGGACAGCCTGGGTTTGGAATGACCACGAATTTCATACTGTATGGTACAAAAGCTATAGCCATGACTTTGGGAACATCCGTGTTTGTTCTGAGAGCTTATCAACCAGAAACTGAGTATGGAAATAGTAGCAGTTATACATTCGGGGTGTACAACAGCTACTGCAGGGCATAGCAGTTGTACAGAGGATCATTGTGAGCTACCTTGTGATCCAACCATGAAAAAGGCAAATAGAGTGCAGTCAACTATTTATAGTGGAGGTATGAGCTCTTAATACTTGTAAATAAGGCTTTGTATACACAAAATAAGATGTAAGTTTTAGTCACCCATATTCAACAGAGAGTGGTTTACTGGAGCAGCTTCAAAGAAAGGTTAGCATAGAGGACTGGGAAAATGGAATCTATTTTATGAGTAGAGTTGAAAAAAAGTTTGGCTCTTTTGGTAAAATGAAGGCCGAGAAGGGGAATAATTGCTATCTATAAGCAAATCACATGGGTAAAAAACAAAGGGGGAGGGGAAAGTTAATCCAAAGAACACTGTTGGTAGCAAAACAAAACATAAGGTTGGTCACAAATATGGTTAAGATGAAATCAAAGATTTTTATTCAGCAACAAAACTGTGAAGTTCTGGAAAGCCTTTCTAGAAGAAAAACAAAACCAAGTTTTAAGATGCAGTAAGAAAAGTCTATGAGTGAGATTATATGTCGTGGTTGTCCAGTTGTGAAGGGTTGTACTGGATGTTCCTGGTATTCCTATGCCCGAAGCTTGTTTTATGGCTCTACCATGAAGCTGATCTTGAGCCTGTTCTTATGTGTAGCCCAAGCACACTCTAAAAGAATTGGTGGTAGCAGCTATGAATGTAGAAACATATCCTTTAGCAGTGTTTTATTGATATAAAAAATGGTCTAAACTGTTGACAAGATTAATAGTCCAAGTTGTATAAAACTAGTTGTCTGCAACACAAACCCCAAAATTTTCTGTGTTTGAAAGTGCATAAAATGAAGGACTGATTTTTGAAGACAGATTATCATTTAGATAAATTTAAATTCAGATAACAAAACTTTTTTTTTTTTTGTTAACACAAGACCAGGTTATAGGTTGGTACGTATTAGCGGACTTAAGTCCGTTATATCAGTTCCCTTGTTTTAAGCTTGTTGGTATGGCAACCTATGGCCAAAATTGTCCAAAAGGAGGTTTCTTTGCATGTGTCTCTTCGTCTCCATATCTGTATATGCTTGCTGCTGATTTTCACAATGTTGACAAATTTGAGGGGTTTGTGGTTGTTCTGTTTTGTTTTAAAATCTTTTGGTCCCCAAAGCATAACATTTTTACAAGGGCATCTTACTTTTAAGAACTTAGAACATCTCTTTTTGTGTTTAATCATAGCTTCTCTGTCATAGCTTCTTAGTTTAACATGTTGAATTTTCTTTTCGTATTGCACATAAGTGTTGTCTATGGGCTCTTTAAGAGCAGTTCCACAGAAAATATGCTTCAACATCAGGATTGCTTGGAAGACTCACCTTAAAATTTGGAGCTCAATTTCAGATGTGGTCTCTGAAATAGGCTTTATTACTCAGGTTTACTGGCTTCCCATTGTTCCCAACTGGACATGGTTTGGAAGCTTGGGGCAAAACCTGGGGATCTCCGTACCACAAGTGCAATTCCCCAGTTCCAGCAGTAGCAGCCGCATTAATTCCCAACGTGGCTGTTGGTGCTCGGCCAGGCTGAGCCCTGCCTCCCTGGCGTCATCACTTTTTTTTCCAACCCCAAATAGGTGATGAGTAATTACTTGGTCTTGATTTATCATACAGACCATAGTAGTTCTGTTACAAAGTAAACATTTTTGTTGGCTGAGTCCTAATGCAAAGACCATTTCACAACCACCTCTTATTTTAGGTTTTAATTGCTTCTCTTTGCTGTCAACTGATGCCCCCCTCCCCCATGCCCTAAGCCCTCCTCCCCTCTCCCCCCTCCCTGGTATGGGTTTTTTCCTGTTCCCACACTGCTAATGTGATGAGCAACAGTTGCAGTATCACGAGGCCCTCTCTGAAGGAGAAGAAAAAAAAAAAATCCCAAACACCACCTTGTTTGCTTTTAGAGCCCTCCCGCCTTTTCACTAGGGGCTGTGTGTTAATCCTTACACTATGAAGGGAAACTCCTATGTAAATCAAACCAGTGCTCAGTGTTCTCCTCCTTCCCCCCTCCAGCTCCCATATATTAAGTGATTGTTCTCCTCCCTTAGAAATGACAAATGATTGGTTGCTTTACTCTTGGCTTTCAACATATTTTCTTTACAGCCCTGAATTCTGGGGTTAAATCTTGCTTCTTTCTGTTCTGTTTCTATTCCCTCATATTATGCCATACATTTGTGTGAATTTATTTTCCACCAAGATGCTCAGAATAAACTAAGGCTTTTCCTCAATTTGAAGATGCAAAAACTAATGCAACTCAACCCAGAGCAGATTGCAACTATATTTTTTCTTTCTTTTTCTTTTTTTTTTTTTTTTCCTTTCTCCTAATGCTGTTTCTGTTTTTGTGCTGCATAGCCTTTTCTGGTTTAGCCTGCACTCCAAGGCTAGATTTTGATGTCAATGATTAGTATTTCTAATCGGTTGAACAAGGACAATGTCCCTTCTGCTGCGCAGAGGACACAAAGGCCCAGGCGCTGATTCTGATCCCCCTCGAAGCATTTTGGCTCCACTGGGCCCTTTCCCCCATTGCAGTAAATCAGGGGAAATTCCACCCATCCCCGGGGTTAGAGATTAGAGCTGCAACCGTAAGGGAGCTCTGGTTCCCCAAGGTGGGCAAAGCGGAGCATGGTGCGGATGAAGCCCACGCTCACCACTAGAGCGGGCACCATGGATAAGGGGCTCTGGTGGTCTCCTTTGGTGCTGCCTCAGCAGTTGTGGATTTGCAGCTTTGGGGGAAATGACTCTGGATTTCCACCTGTAAAGCAGATTCCAGGGCTTTGTTCTGCCCTGACAAGGCAAACTTTGCTCCTGGCAGCCCGAGCCTGCTCGGCTCCTGGCACCACCTGAGGGGCAGAGGCTGAGGGCCCTGTACAACTTTCTTTGATATTAGTGGGAGTTTGCAGTTCTTCTGTGCCCCCAGGATGGATCCATGAAGTGGTCGTACAGGTTCAGGCTTCACGTCTTTTATTTTTCCTGAAACAGTTAGTAAGTTAATGTACATGAGATGTGCACCCTGGCAAATGCCATCTCCTAGCTATTGTTTCAGCTAAGCAGCTGTCATTTGCGTAACATTATGCATCCTTCATTGTACCATGCTAATTTTTTGAGGGGCAATTTTTCTACAATGAGCACTGCGGCTTCTAACAGAAACCTCTTTATGGCATTGGCCCCGGGGAGCTGCAAGCCCTGCCAAAGCAAACAAAGGCTTATTGCTCCAACTGGGCATGTCTGTGCCTTTAATACAGCGTGAAGTTCACAGAACACTGCATCCAATCTGCACATAGTTAACACCTGGTCCAATGCCTTCTGGCAATTAATCAAGATATCAATCAGTGGTGACAAAAATTAATAAATAACCCATGCTTGCATATTGCACATTCTCAGAACGGGAGAATTTGCATTGACACTTACAGCCCATTTACATTTTTTGACTGAGTTTTCAGTGTGTGATACTGTACAATACAATAATTACTGATGCGTATAAGTAACTGGTACTTTGGGCACTTATGAAAGAGTACAAAAAGTCATATCGGTCTACCTCAATGAAAAAAACTTTGGCCTGATTTAATTACAGTCCCAAACTTTGATGTAGGGCCACAAAGCTCCTCTACTGCTAGCAAAAGCATCAATGGGGCTAGCCTAACTTTGTCTTCTTTCAAAAGTAGTGGCGTGGTTTGGGGTTGAACATGGCTTATTCTTATCTCGCTAATTAATGGGAATGTTTTCCTATACCTTAAGCTAAATTCCACTGTTACACCTTTGTTAACTCTGAACAAGTACCTAAACTTCTTCTCTTTTGAAGTAACTTGGAAGTTAGCCACAACTTCAAAGGAAGGAAGATCTGTTCCTCTCTTCATTTAGAATACATAAAAGCACTCTGGACTATGTTTAATTTATCAAAACAGAGGCAGCACTTTGCAAATATAGGTGCACAGTCATTTGTACTGGCCACGCGAAGGTGTTATCAAAGGAGCGGCTTGTCTTCCCTGAAAACAGAAATCACTTGCTCGGATATAAACAAAGGTATCCTCTCTTTTGTGAACTCTGGTACTTGTTCTCTACTGATGCAAGAAAATATTCCTGGCAAAGAATGAAGCCAGTAGCTTTTGTTATCCTATGGACTCCTCTACTACAATGGTCAGAAATGGTAATTATAAATCCCTGTCACAAACGGCTCTTTGCAGCCCAGGAGAGGCTGTGGCTGTACAAACCTGGAGTTCAACATTTGCTGCTGCTTTTAGGTCAGGGTTGAAGCTCATTAGCGGCGCAGGGGTGGGGAGTTTGTTGTGCTTTCACAGCATGTTTCTGTCCTACCTGCTCTGTGAATGAGCAGCACTCTCCTTGGGTGTCAACTAGGGTAATTAAACTCGCTGATGAATGTCATGGCTTTGAAAGGGAGGGTCATGCGTGGCCAGGTAGAGCCAGGAGTAGGCAAGGAGTTGTACACTGTACTGACCTACTGTGCTGTCTTGGTCTCTGTTGAGCAATATTTTGGCTATCGTACTAGACTGGGCAGTGGCTTTCCAGTGTGGGTAAATACAGCCTTGGAAATAGTAGTTTTAGTAGTCCCAGCAGAAGTGTGGAAATCATGCCAGGACCTGCTAGAACTGAGTAAACGTAACAGTTTCATAATAGTCTGGTACATGAAAGCAGAACATAATTCTGCCACCTAAACCCAGAGTCTGCTATCTCTAAAAGGTAACTTCTGAAATGCTTCTGGTTTGGCTCCTGAATTATTTGGAGTATAACAGTTCCTATGAACTTCATGATTTAAATACTTCACAGAACAAGGAGACAAGAACATTTAAATTAGCTTAGTAGAAAGGCATTTAACATAAAGAGAGTAATAAAAATACATCACCTGTCACATGTGATCTTTATATGACCTTAGCCACAGAACAATAAATATTACATAACCACACTAAAAGCAGTTTTTAACATCATATATTTATATTTAATAAGTCGTGATTTTCTTTCCTTCAAGATGCAATTTTGATGAGATACTTTAAGTGTGTGATCTAAAGGCAAAAACTTTGTGACTGGTTATGTAATGCTTCTAGTGGGGCATCATTTAAAGACTCTTTGAATGAAAACACAGTCACTTTGTTTTACTGTGTGTCTTGCCAATCTGATAGAGCAGTAACTATACAGTCCTCTTTAATATAATTTTCTGTTTTCCACCTTTTTTTGTTTGACTGTTGGGCAGTTCTACACCTAAATGCATAAAATTACACTTGCTGAATACTGTATAGGACAAGTGATCAGTTACTATCCCCAATTATCAGTTAAACTGTTCGATTTGCACTTCCAGCCTATAAAAGAAAAATTATTGCAAGCTAGTTAGATGTTAATTGTCCCTTATAAATTAACTGAGACTCAGATTGCAATATAAAAAGGCAACAAAGGAAGTTAAAGTATCCTCCTTTAAATTGGCTTTTAATTACATTAGAAAGCCAAATATTAGAACTGTAATTGTTTTTTATTGAAGGAAGACTGATGTGCTGTCCTATCTTCCTGAGTTTTTTGGGGTCCAGTACCTATGAAGAACGGGTTTGTATAAAGGAAAAGCTGACAACAATTTCTGTACAAATATAGGTGATATAAATATTCAAAGTTTGAAAAAATATTCAGATTTTTCTTTTTTGTTTCATTTAAGTCTCCTTCCAATTTTCTTGAGTTTTATACTGGCCATTTTTTAAATTCATGTTGTCTGTCCTCAGATGATGCCCATAAATATGTAAAATATAATGAGTTCATTATATAAACTGGAGAGAAGACCAGGTTTGCCCCTTCTTCCCCCAACAAGTTATAACTATTCTGTGCAATCAGCCTTTAGGCACTAGTCAGCTGAAATGGAAAAGATATTTAATAACAGGAGCTCAATAGCCTGAAGATCTCTGATGTCTGAGATGACTTCAACTCTTGTGATGAGCTACATTTAACCTAAGAAATATGATTTAATTCCACTTCAAAAGTATACTGAAATCTTTGATATATGGTCTGTGGTCTGTTAAGCTTGATCCTAGCCTGACCTTTTAAAGGAAGAAAAGCTTTGTCTCTTTTTAAAAAGCACAACCAAACAAAACAGATATGTGGGTTCCAGTAGTTACTGCTTCAAAAATGAAAAGTATTTAAATACATGCCTTACTTAAGTGCTTCCATTGTCTTATTGACTTCACAGTCTAGATATTTCTTTCTTGCCTGTTGGAAAACATTGACCTCAAAATTGCTCCTTGCATTGGAGTTCCTTGATTGACTTCAGAGGATCAGTTACTCTGAACTATGCTTGCTAGAGGGGGTCAAATAAAATAAGCCTGAATGTGGCTAATTTAAACTCTTAGCCATTTAATGCACTCAAGTGCAAAAGAAGGAGCAGTAGCTATGCCAGAGGGAGTAGGCATTCTAGAAAGACTAATGGGTAGAAAGTGTATTCAGTATATGGTCTAGGTGATCAGTGAAATGCTGGGTGTACATTCAGCAAGGGATGTTTTGTAATATACTGAAGGTCTTTGAAAAAATATGACTCTGAAGGACTGGAAGAGACATCTATTACATCTCTGAACTTGGTTTCCTGTTTTAGAGGTAACCACATCTATTTATCACACTTTAAGAAAAAAAAAAGTTAGTCCTTTTCTTCTACCTTGTACCCATGGGCTATCACACCTGGGGGATATCTTGCTGCAACTAGCAGCTTACATTAATTCATGGCAAAGTCAGATGCAGTTGTCATGTACCAGTTTTTCATTTGATTAAATAACACTTCTTCCTCCATGATACCTATTCCTGAGACCCATCTATAAAGAGCAATCATCACCTTCTTAGCCATTGTTTCAGCAGGCTTGCCATGCCACAGTCTTTGAGAGTCCTGCACAACCATCCATCTGGTTGTTCTTTAAAGCTTGTCCAGTAATCTGAGACTGAGACACAGTAAAGGAGAACACAACTGTGCAGGCCCACTTCACTGCTTATCACCTTGATCCTGAGTAGCTGTAAGATGGAGTGAAGGGACTTGTCTGGTTAGAAGAACTATGATATGGTATGAAGGTCATCACAGACATTGTAATTACAAAGGAATGGGAGATCGTGTCATAATAATGTAGTTACAGTTGGGTATGAGATGACCTCAAAACTTCTTGGTGATTCTTTACTGGGTACAAAGTAATTAATAATAGCTGAGAAGAAACTTTGGTCATCATGTGTTGACATTGGTATAGGAGGGAGTTAACTTCTGAATGCCTCAACAGAAGATCTTTCTGATAGTTTTCCAGGGTTATGTGATGCAAGGAGGTCAAGGTAATCTCAGGTTCTCCAAAGTATAGTCAATCAGGTGTAATAGAGCAGAGAGAGTTAAACTTGGTTTAACTTGGTTGGGAATCTGTAGATGTCTTGAGGAAGAGAAGATAGTACAGCGGGGTTAGGCATCAATCAAAAGAGAACCATACTTCAGGGCATACAGAAAAAAAAATTAGAGTAATAATTAATCTAGAGAAACTGATGGGAAATGAGGAGCTTGCAAATCGGAGACATCTGCTAAAGATGCTGGTAAAGCAAAGAATTACAATAGAGGGTGGGATACAAATTGTAATTGAATTAAGGGGAGGGGAAGGGATGTGGCAATACATTATGTGAAGTCAGTGGCATGTGAGGTTAAGTCAAAGTAAGTGAAAACCAGGCGTGGCCAGAGAGGTTGGAAAGCAAAGTGGTGCTTGATGACCTTCTACAAATTTTAATAAGACAGAAGGTTTAGAAGGAGCACAAAACTCTGTGGACTGGACGTTACTGTAACCTGGACCTTTGCATATAAACCTGCTTTCTGATTTACTGGGCATCTATTGGGTAAAAGAGACCTACAAAAAGTTGGTCCAAGACAGTTAAATGATAGGATATTTTATCTGCTGCCATGCAGAGTAATTAAAGATGCAAAAATAGTATCTAGTTTATGGAAGCAGTTTCTTGACATTATGTATGTGTTTTTTAAAGCAGCACATTTTAATGAATATAAGTAATTGTTCACTCATTGATATGGGAAATGCAGAATTTTAGTTACAAAATGATAATTGAATGAGAAGAATCAGAACTCTTCTGAATTACCTTCAGTGTCTGAAGTCAAAGTAGGGAGAGTGACAGCAATGCAAAAATTGAGCAAAACTTTATCAGTTAAATGTAGTAGTTGAGACAAAACTCTACCTTAAAGGTAGAGGGAATAAAAATCTCTTAAGTACCATGAAAAATGCATTAAAAAGTGTTTCAAAAGACCCATATTATTGGCTCCAAGGAGTGAGAAAGCAAAGAATTGAATTTGAGGGCTCATTTCATCAGGTCTAAGCATCAGAAGAAAGGTAGCTCAAGTTTGATTTAGCTCCCCTGTTACTTAACATGCTAGTGGTCTGCAAAATGTGTTGGGAAAGAGGGAGGTAGCAGCATTTCCTGGCTGACGCAAATGTGGTGAGTTCTTTCTTTAAATCAAGTAGCGAGGTGAGGAAGGTGGGCAGCAATGTTTACACGTGGATTTCTCTGCAGTTTTTCTGCTTTGCACCTAGATCTTACACAGGAGCTTCTGCAGAGCAACGCTGAGTTTTATCTTCCCAAGGTGAAACACAGTGTTTATTGGTGGAAGGCTTATATTGATTTCATTTGCTTTGTGCTGGATAGGTTATATTTATTACCTAGAATCCCGTTGATTTTCTTAGGCTAGAAAGTATTGCTTAAAATATTTTTCTGTTCTACTGGAGCAGGAGGTCCCAAGTAGGTTAAAAATTTATATGAAATCTAAATTGTACAGGGACTTATTTTTCCACTGGTGAAGTTGAGGCAAAATTTCCTTCAATCATAACAGCAACAGGTTCAAGACCTTTTATTAGTCACCTTTTAACTCAATTGATGTGGTTAGAAATTGCATGTATGCTTTTTCTTCTTCTTTCAAACAAGTAACAAAAGCTGAATTAGGCTGCAGTGATGAAATCTGAATCATTTCCTCCTCAGACTAAACTTGCTAAACTGGTACAATCTGGAGAATGATGTAATGAGGAAAAAACCTGTTGTTTGTCTCTTGATACCGTTCTTGAAAAAAATCATTGCTACGTAATACAAATATAGTCATCACCTTTTATATCCTTTCACCATTGCTGATATTGGAACCCTTCCAAATAAGTAGCATTCCAAAATTGGCTGTAGCCCTCTTCATAGTTTACCTACTTAATTATAGATTAACACTGGCTTATTTTTCTTTTATTTTTTTCCCCTCCTGCTTTTAAATAAAGCACTACAGTTTAAAAGATTCTTTCAGCAAGCTATGTAACAATATTTTCATTAATTGTTGTTATAAAAATATCTATATTTAATCTCATTTTTAAATTGACTTAGAGCTCCATAGTATCTTGGCTAGACTTCCTCTAGTCACGTATCACTACAGTTTTGATGCTAAAATAAGAAACTGAGGAACTTGAATTATTCATGGGAGACTCCATTTAGGACTCACAGCTAAAACACACAGGAGTGTAAAAGTTCAGAGGTGGTGTTTTTTTTGGTTTTTGTTTGTTTTGTTTTGTTTGATTTTTTTTTTTTCCTTTAATAAAAGAAAAAGCAACTTGAACCAGCTGAGTAACCTGTGGTAAGCTATAAATTGTAGATCTCTTTGACAAAGATGATAGAGAGGAGCCAATGTTGTATAAACTGAACACTCAAGTTCTTAAACTGTCTGGCACACGTACTTTCCCAGAAAAGTAATCAGCTTAAGGAATGCATTCTTTATTTCTCTTCGGCAATTCTACCATGGTTGCCAAACGTATTTATTAGAAAATGGAGAGAGCTTGGGGCAAGATAATTTATATTATTTTTAAGCATGAATTCAAAATTAAAATATTCTGTAAGTTTTACACAATGCCAATTTAACTTTATGATGCGAGTTTGTTATGTAACACTAGCCTTACACAGGCATTGCATTGCAGAAATGATGAATTGCTGCAAAAGAGTAAAGGTAGCCTCCTGCATTTAGAGCCCAGCAGCAGGGGTCAGGAGATGCTAGTTCTGTTTCTTATCCTGCCTCTGATTTGATATATCACCATGGGAAAGTTCTTGAAAAAGACACTGGCCTTGATCCTGGAATAGGTGCTTTATGGGTAATCCTCTGAACAAACACTGCTTCTGTGCCTTTCTGACTCTAACAGAGGCTCCTATTCAAATGGAGCTCATTGGATGAGTAGGGTGATGGTGAAGATACCCCTCTTTGCACAGATGGAAGAAAAATCATAATACTTCCTTATGTAGCTGGGGAATTCATTTTAGAGTGTTCTGAGCTCTCAAATGGGAGAGGCTTGTAAAGTGACAATAATAGATTTTAACTGAAGAGCAATCTCTGGTGTTGGAAATGTGAATAGACCTTATCAAGGTGCATGAAATGCCGGGTAGGGATTTCTTATGCAAACTCTTCAGAGGGAAAGATTTCTCAAGAACAATGAATTGGAGATAGTTGGAATATTGTATAGAGCTAGGATGACACAAAACAGAAATGGGTGAACAATTACAACAGATAAAATAATGGGAACAGAGAGACTGTTGTGGGAAATGGTAAAGTGTCAATCTTGGCTACAATAGAGAAACAGCAGCTTGTTACTTAATGACAAAACAGACAGGATTTTTTTTTCCCTTGTTGAATGTCCTACAAAGATGAAGGGAGTTTTAACTGAAGGATTAAATTTTGACCTCACAAAACTCTTAGGGCGTATGGTCAAGTACTTTGAATAGATACAGAACTGAAACATAGCAGCTTATTGTTAGGCATACTTTGTGTGCTGTCCTGTGAGAGTATTATCCAAAGGTGCTTTACCTCCTGAAGGTCTGATTCATCCGAGCAACAGGTTCGTTCAGTAAATGTTTTGTGTATACCAGCACCACATGGTTGAACATTCAGCTAAATCTATGTAATTGCTTCATACAGCAGGAAAGAATTCTGCGCATTCAGTCATGAATAGCACATATGCAAAGTCTTTCTTGGGAAAGGGTGCTCAGCTAATCTGAATTTCCCCGTGACACAAACTGTCAGGTGTCACTGTAATAATTATACTCTTCATTAGTCTAGTTTGCTGCTGATACCACCTGAGGAGCTGTAGTAATGTTGGAGCACATCTTTCAGAGAAGCATCAACTGTTGCAGTTGTAAGTTGTTCCAATAGTTTAAAACTGGCACTGGTTTTCTAGGCTGAAGTTGTCTGACTTCAGGCTGACTTCTCAGCCCTGATGACAGGGCTGAGAGTCAAACATTTGTGAGATGTGGAGTTTTTTGAAATAACTTTTTATGCCAACGAAAAGTTGAAAATAATAATTTTCAGGAATTTATGGATGGAGAAGTTGGGGAAGGAATAAAAAAAAGGGTAGAGATCACATCTTTCCTTCTTCTCCCTGGTGTCTGTGCAGACTCAATATCTCAGTGACTGGGGTGCAAACCCAGGATTTAAGATACTCTGATGCAATTCCGTGCTGAGTAAGAGTTAGACCAGGAATTTGAAACTTGCCGGCTACTTGGGGCACTCTGGTAGAGAATTGAACTGTGTGTTTCAGAAAAACATAAAATTAATTGCTGAGTGACTTGATATATTGGCAAGGAAGTTTCTTTTTAATACTGTACTCTAGAATATTTTGCTAATGAGTTCAGAGGCTTTTATATAATCTTCTTTGTTTCATTTTCTAGAGGTGGGCAAAAAAAAGAAGTATTGTTATCATTACTTCTGCATTTCCCATGGCCCCAAAACCCAGCTAATGACCAGCCTTGACAAGTTCATTTCTGTGGAAGACATTCTCTTACTTCCAATTCACTACCACCCACAGATGACACTTTACAAAATGTCACTGTTACATAATTGATAGTCACTCAACAACTGAGAAAATGGAACTTGGAGAGAGGCAACATTTCTGTGTCCAGAGAGGAAATTCTCTTTCAGCTCCTCCATCCCAGAGCGGATAAAGGTGAGTGTTGTACAAGTTAGGAAAAAGATCACTTTTGCATGGACACATCTTTCCAAAATGATGAACATTAAAAAAAAAAAAAAAAAAAAAAAAAAAAAAAAAAAAAAAAAAAAAAAAAAAAAAAAAAAAAAAAAAAAAAAAAAAAAAAAAAAAAAAGGCAAGAAGGAATTACCTATTTAATACTTATTAAATAAAATGATGGTCATCTCAAATGTATCTTGCCTTCTGGAGAACAAAGACCTTAAGAAAATCCAAAGTGAGCATTCCCTCACAGGAGATGCAATGTGCTGAAGGCGAATCTTGACAAATTTCAGTGGTATATTAAAGTTGGGACACTGGGGACAGGAAGTGTGAAAGATATGTTTTTCCCTCAGGTATTATATATGGATAGTTGCACTGTAACTGGACAGTCACTGTGATTGTACAATCAATCCTGTCGGATTCCTAGGTGAAGGGTGCAGTTTTTAATAAACCTGTCTCTTAAGGCTCAGTCTTTTATCTGTTGTACAGAATAATGCATCTGGTCCTTCCCTCCCACCTTCCCCTGCCACCCCCCCCATCTCTATGAAACTGTTAAAAGCACATTGGAATGGCAGATGTTATAGTCTGTGATATACATACCTGAGATCAATTAAATTAGTGGCTCACCTGCTGCCATTCACAGAAAGCCTGATGGTAGCCTGAGAAAGCACCAATAGTTACACAAAAAAGCAGGTGTGGGTACACCTACGAGTGAGCCATTCACCAGCGTGGGATGAGCTGCAGCGTAAGTGGAAGAGAAGGGCCCCTGTTCACACCCCCAAAATACAAGTGACAAGTACTACTCTAGTCAAGCAAGGTACTTACCTAGCATTTTTATACTGATATTTCCAGACTGGCATCCACAGGCACTTCCAATTCCTCTCATTTATTATTGAGGCTCCTCACAGCAGTGTACGGATTCCTTCTACTTCCTCCTGTGCTTGCATTCGTCATGTGCATGACACCTTGGAACTGGTGTATGCATCCGTGATTTGTGCTGTGATTAACACATTATCAGCTTCCCCCTTTCTTGTTAGCTAAAAATAGTCCTGGCTATCCCTGCTAGTCTGTCGCTCAGGTGATGGAGATGGAGGCTGCAGGAACCTTCTGTAGCATTTGGCAATCAGGTCCATCTCTGTTGTGTGTTTCCCAAATCTTTCCGTGATCTCTTGGCATAGGTGATCATTCAGTGTTATTTTTTTACGCCTCTTGCTCAAAGAATTGGAAGAATTTCCAAACTACAGCCTACATTTTCTTCCCTTTCTGTGCCTTCATGGACACCACCAGTCTCTCTATGTCCCTTTCCCTGCTTGCAATGATGCCTTCCTTCAGTGGTGGCTGTTGTGGTTGCACCCCACATTTTTACCAACAAAACAGAATTTTAAAACACCCAAAAGAGTAAAAGCACCAAAAAGAGTACTTGTCATCTTGTAAGACTCAAAAATGCCCAGCAAAATTTTTCTGAAACTTGCCTGGAATATTCAGATGTATGGTGTAGGCAAGCAGATGAATGTTTTTGGGAAATGATGGATTTTGTTTTCGGATTAAGCTTATATTTTAATACACATTATGGAAATAGAACTTCAGGTTGGTGCCAATATGAGGAGAATAAATATTAGAGATCAAATTAGCCTCAGAATTAAAATCTGCATATGTGTGTCTCTTTCCTTACGCCAGGCACTCACCTCTTGAAGCTTCAAAATCTTGTACTATTTGCAAAACAGAGCACTATAGAGAGAGGAATGCCTTTGATACAGAAATATGAATTCCTGCCACTTCTTTTCCATGCTGTTTGCTGTCTCCAGAGTAAAAGCTTCTATTTCAGAGCTGTGTCAAGAACCATGAAGCGTTATAGCCTGACCAAGCATCGACCTAGCACTAAGCAAACTCCTAAACCCTGGAGACAAGTCAGTGGAGAGACTGAATAAACTTCTTTTTAAAATGTTGTCTCTAAACAGTGGCAACAGTAGCACAACTTTGTTGTTCTTTAGGTTCTCTTCAATTTCTGATATTGTTTAAACTTGATTTTGTTAGGAATTTATGCATCATATTTTAATAATTTTGTGCCTTCATTAAGAGTTCTATGAAGTCCTCAACCTGTTAATGCTTCTAAGCCCTCCAAAAAACCCAGATCTTTTATCCTTTGTATTCCATTGTCTATCTACTCCATCCCAGAATCCTTTGCACCTCTTTCAGTAAGAAAAAAAAAATACATTCAGACTCATTTCTGAAGCCTGTAGGAATAGCAACTGAGCACGAGTAAATCAGCCAACCGATGGTTTGACCGCATGCATGAATATGACGCTGTGTCTATTTTTACATGTATATAGAAAACCTTAATATCTGTAAGAAGATTTTGCAGTCTGTAAACTACTTTGCAGTCACTCCTACTTAATCTATAGGTTGCTATATAGGTTTCTATGATGCTTCAAAGGGAGATAGTTACTGTGAGTGATCCAGCTGATGTATCTTCCTACAATCCTCCTCAAATTCTTTTCCCATTGTTTGTGGCCCAAAGGTTGCCATGAATGCTTAGCAGGTGACAGCCTAAGCTTTTAATGTTCAGAAATTTTAAGACTACAAAAGGTCACTGTTGCAGTGTGCTCTGGCTCTTTGCGTGCAAAGTCAGTGGGATGGCATCTAGTTCAGCAACTGGATGAATTAGAATTTTGTAAAAATGCTATAACTTGATGTTGGTATTGAAAACAAGGGTCTGTGTTGCTACTTCCCTGGTGTTTTACATTTTACGCTGCTGTTTTGGGACAACCTCTATTGTTTGAAGTCTTGCACAAGGGGGGAGCAAGTGTGGCATTGCTGCAAACTGACCCAGAGGAAGGCCCTCTGCCCCTGACAGAGCAGGTGTTGGGAGACGACACACTGACAAGAGAATGTGAATTTTCCTGTGTGCACAAACTCTTCTCAACCTTTTGGCATTTGTTACAAATGTATATTTGAAAGCTGTTTCAGATGTTTCAGTCCCTTTTCTCCTCTTTGTCTTCTTCAGATTCAGTCCTCATTTCCCCCTGTCAGTACAGCATCCAGAATACTTCCAGACGTCCACTGGGAAGTGTGACTGTTGTATTTTGTGCACTTTTTTTTTCTCTAGAAGGAAAACAATGCAACTTCCTAAAGCATACATTTAACCTGTTTGTGGATACTGTACTTTATTTTTTGTTTAAAGGAAGGTGGAACAAGAATACTTGTGCCTGACATAAAAAAGGGTGTGATTTGAAACTGTTTTCCTCAGTTTGGGAAGCACCAAGTGCAGGTGTGCACGACAGAGAAGGTAAATCCCAAGTTTTGGGACAGATTTGCAAAAAGCATTACGTACAGACAGAGCCTTGGAATGGTGCTTTTCTTCTGTTTGTGCTTCCTTTGGGATCTGGCTTGAACAAATACGTAAGACCCTGAAAACTTTCAAATAAGGTTAAATGTGTGTGATCTTAGGCTCCAGGGATGAGTGGAATTAGTTGTGCAAGTTGGGTTTCTTTCTTTTCTTTTACTTTTTTTTTTTTTTTCTCCTCCTAGTTTTTTCCTCAGACCTCTTTGACTCCTGGCCATGTGCAGGTCATTGGACTGCAGGGCTGTTTAAAGTTAGAGTACATCGTAGATCCGTGGGCTTACATCTTCAATTAGGGTCAATGCCACATGGCAGAGCTGGCTCCCACCAAGCAATCTGGCTGAATCTGATTAAACCATCCAGATATTTTTCACACCTTATATGTCCCTACGAGCTAGACAGGTTTATCATGTAGCAGTTCACTAATGCCCCCAGGAAATAACTTGCTACTACTAAAACATATTTTGCATCCAACTTTAGTCTGCCGAGTGTTCAGTTTTGTTATGGAAATGAAAATTTTAATAGCTAACGAATGGGTCCCTACACTTTCTACATGGAAAACAAACTTGGTAGCTTCATGTGGTAAAGTTTCACTACTGGGGATGGGGGAGTACTGCTCTTGACATCCCCAAGCAACAAAAGGCGCCACGGGGCAGCATGTAGCACAGGGGGAGAACAGGAAAACGGCTAATCCCAGCCAGATCCCATTGCAGAACATCTTACTATCTGGCTAATCAGGATAAGTGCTGAAAAGCTCTGAGTGTGATGTCAGATTTATTTCACGATGAACAGGGAAGATCTCTTGATCCTCAAACACTTCAAGTAAAAGTTAAAAGGGGGGGTGTGAGGTGCGGGGGAGGAGGCGGAAAAAAGATATTGCGCTTTTTTTCTTTTTTTTTCCAAGTGTGATGAACTGTTTTCTCCTCTAAGTGTTTTAAATAGCGGCAGTGTGAAAATTACATTTGCTTTGAATAATTGCTAGCGTTTTTCCCATTGCAGTCCTTCTATCTGGAAGCTTTGTATCTAATATTGCTCTTGCCTGAAACTCGGAGGAGCAGTGTGAATGGAGCGGCAGGTCCATTTTTAAAACAAAAAATATTTTGTAATATTTTATTTGCTCAACAGTTCTATGCTGTGGCAACACAGGCTTACGCAGCACTTTATAAGCGTAGGCCCAGGTCCAACAAAGGCTTACATCGCGTATGTTTAACTTTATGCTGACTCCAAAGGGAATATCATGTGTGATACGGACTGAAGGTAAGGCCCATTTCCTGCCCTGAGCAGCTTGCGAGTGAAGTAAGACAAGACCCAGGACAACCATGCACGAGTAGGAGTCTTGAACAGGGAAAAGAGCCAAACAGGGGAAAAATCCCTTCTGGAAGGGATTTTTAAGGAGAGAGGACAAAATAAAAGAGCGGATTTTTCATGTTGTGGGTCAAGGGCAGTGAGAGGGAGAGCTTGAGGGTGGCAGGGAGACCTTGTGATGGGAGGACAAGGCAGTGGCTGGAAGGACGGGGTGCTCCTTAGGAGATGGGATGCAGGATAGTAAAGGGTCTAGTGCAGTCTTTTGCTTTTGTCTGTTGACTAAAGAAAACTGGTTGACACTTCAGGGTATTCATTTTTATTCAGTCTAATGAATACTGTCAAATCTTGAGAACAGCTTGTGGAATTCATACATAATTGTTTCACTGATGAAGAAACCAAGGCAGGGAGACTAATGATTTTCCCAAGGCCACCGAAGGAACATCATAATTAAAACAAAAAAAATAAAAAAAATTAAAAAAAAAAAAAAAAAAAAAAAAAAAAAAAAAAAAAAAAAAAAAAAAAAAAAAAAAAAAAAAAAAAAAAAGGGAAAGAAAAGAATCTTTCCCAGGCCTTGGCTAAACCACTAATTCATCTCTGAACAGAAGACAGTATTTACAGAGGTTCTGTATTCTCATTTTTAAGTGATTTAGGCATCCCCTAGGAGTTTAAGTGTCACTGGAAGTCAGTGCTATGCCTGAAAGTGTAGATGAACTTTAAGAAGGAACTTTAGACTCCTAAAGACACCTAAAAAAGATTATCTGATATCTGAAAAGAATAGCTGATAGGAAATTATAGACATTTTTTGTCATGGAAACAAGCTTGGCTGGATTGTGCTCTGCTGAAGGTGAGTAGATCTTGTCTGGTACAACTGGCTGAAAAAAAATTCTAATAATTCCCAGCTTGTCAGTTCTATCAACCTATCAGTCACTTCCACCAAATGTCCTTCTCTACTGCCTTGTCTTGGTAGCCACATTACCCGGGCTTGTCTCAGCATACAGTAGCACTTCCTTTTTTTCCTCCCCTACCAGTCAGTTTGGAAACCAGGTTCGAGTTGGCAGCATCTTCCCCTTGTGTGGGTAACACTAGGAAAAAATGATTGTTAACTGTAGATGCTCTGTTTAGGGAAACAGAATCCTTTCCCAAAGATATATATCACTTTCCAACTTAGTCATGTGCACACCCATGCCTGTGCATGAACTGCATTTCTGTTGAATGATGCACACTCCCATTTCATTCAGGTGGAGCCCTGGTAATATCTAATAAATATCTGCTTCTAGCTATTTTGAAGAATATGCTCTGAATCACCTGCTGTTCAGCAATATATCCAATATGTAAACAAATTCACTTAAAACCGCTGTATGGATAAATACTTACAGGAGCTGCAAACTGTATGCAGGATAAGTTGTTTGGAGAAAGCTTCTACCTGTTTGAGCAGAAAGATTGTCTAAATGACTTACAGTCCTGGAGGACTGTGCACTGCCCCAAATTACTACAGGGTTTACACTTCCCTGGGACAAAGTGCAGTGGTGGAGGAGCAGCAGAAAAAGCGGTTCAGCAGAGGGAAGACCTCTCGGCATGTGTTTGCGTGAGCACCACCACTAGTTTTAGCCAAAGGTTAGGGAAAGCACAGTCTTTTCAGCAGCTCTGCATTCATTCCTGCCTTTGCTTTGCTGAATCAGAAATATCATCTGGTTGCAACTTCACTTATAAATCTGCTGATTCGAAGTGTGGATCAGGCACGTTCTAACAGGAAAAGGCATGGCATGCCTCATTGCTTGTGTCCAGAGCAGGGACCACATGATCTGAAGGTGAGATCTGGGGCACATGTGCATCTCTTGCATTTGGACATATGGGAGCTCTACCTGAGCAAGCCCCTTGGAATTGGGCCCTAAGTGTTTGAGTGAAACCTTATGTTATGAAAGGTCCCTGTGTAGTGTCCTTTGGGAAAGGGCTTAGTGTGCTCATTTGCATCTCTATACCCAGAATGCTTTTCCAGCTCATTGCTGTTTCATAGCCGCACTGGTGTCAGTGTTACAGAGCAGCTGAAAATGGCTTGATGTGCTTCTGCGTACTGCTACTTTTCCTCTGGAGCAAAAGAAAGGGTATCTGTCTGGAAGGAGAGGATGAGACAAAATGTCCCTATCTTCCCCCAGAGCATGGTTAGTCTCCTGGCCACCCAAACAACCGGCAAGAGCTGCTAAGGGGACAGATGCTGGTACTCAAATTCATAAGCTGCCTGCAAAATATCGTCGCGCTCTCAGGCAAAGACGCAGCTGTGTGAAATTGTGAACCTTTAACGTGATCCCACCTCCCTGCCACAGACAGCTCGTGGCAGCTTGGAGAAGTGCTGAGGGTCTGGAGACGTAAAATCCAGACTCTTGTGTGTGTTATAGAGAAGAAAATATGGTAGATTCTGCACTGAAACATCAAATGTGGCAATTGTGAGTCAACCTGTTAATGTTAAAAGCGCTGGGGTCAGGTGTGAGGGCTACAAAGCATCCTACTGCGCTGCAGAATGAGAGCCCAAGTGGAATAGAGCCTGACCAAGTGGTCATCAGTTCCCTTCCCTGGCAGGCAAGGGCTGTGCCTTATAATGAATATACTGGTTAAAGAAATATCCTTGAAGATTCAGCATGTAATGATTTGCAAGTTGTAGCCTGAGATAACTCAGAGGAAGTACTATATAAATGTCAAGTTACTCTTAATATACTGGTGGGGGTACTATACACTGGTGGTGGTACTTTTTCAAAGAATTGTCACTGAAGTAAAATTAACATGCAAAAGATATGGCAAATCTACTAGCAAATTATGTAAATATTTTGCAAGGGGCAAACTTTCAGTGCCAGGCGTGAAAATTGGGTCACAATTCCCATTAACAATTACACAGCCTGCGTGCCTAATTTTCCAGGCACCATGCTGAAAATTCACCCCACGTTATGGAAGCAATTAATGGCTTAAAATTCTTTTTAGGCCAGTAAATGTGTAGAAGTGTTGATAGCCTTTTCTGTGTGGCATTTAATGAGCTATAATCTGATAACTAGATTAGATTGTTCTCTCATGATATCGACAAAGATTGCTTTATATCGTTATTATTGCTATTTAAATACTACAGCAATGCCAGATGCAGGGATCAGAGCCCTGTTGCGCTAGGTGCTGTACAAATATCTGTGAACATGTGGTCTCTTCACTGAAGACAGATATAATAACTACTTTGCTATTCTGGTCTGCTTAGGCACCAGGGAAATGCTGAAGGTTCCCACACAGTATGAATCTATTAAAAAGATAATCTGAAGCTATTTTGGTTTCTCATATAGAGGATTTTTTTTTTTTTCCTTTTCAATGCTTACACATGACTTTCATTAGCATTAAATGTGTGTGGAGGGAGAGTCGCTCTTAACGTTTGTAGCTCTGTACCTATCCCTTTCATATCAGTTAAATCCCAGCGAATATAACTGTTTGGTAATTGTCTGGTATTTAATTAAAATACAATAACCCCTTTCCAGAGACGCCAGTTGTGAATCTGGTGGCCCAGTCATAAAGATGCTAATTTAATGAATATTCATAAATCATGAATATTCATAGAGTGTCAGGGATGTTCTTTTGTACCCTGCTGCTATGCCAGGTCTCGCTGGCACAGCAGACGGCACATGTTGAAGGAGCTTTGCTCCTAGGGGAGAAGAAAAATATTCACGCTGGAGAGGACGAGTGTCTGGGTGTAACTCTGAGTGGAGGCGCTGGAGGAGAGGCGACGGCTGGCGAGGAGCACATCCGACCCGCCAAGTGGGATGCGCAGTCTCGATGTGGCTACCAGGCGGCAGGATGCGTTTCTTCCCAGGGCTATTAATACCTTTACAGCTGACATACAGCTCTGGCAAAGGTGTCGTGGTCAACCTTTGCAGTCACAGTGGACACAGCCACCTGAGCAGAGCCTGTGTGCTGGGATTCCCAGTTACTCTTGCCCTGGCCAGGCTGCACATGGGGAAAAGGGACTCTAGGAAGCTGCCCTAAAGCACAGCAAGCTGCTGCAGGTCTGCCCTGCCCAAGGCTGCAGGGCTGAGAGGGGTTTATGAAGCAAAGTCTCTCTTACCCGGGATGTTCCAGATTGCTCCTTCTACTGGGATCTTTCCCCAGGGTTTCCAGGGATTTGGCAGCCTCCTTGGTCAGTGTCAGTGACCCTGCTGCAATATCAATACCGATATTGTAGCCAAATATGTCTTACATTGATTTTGAGGTGTGTAGCGGAATTTAGTGATACGTCTCTGTTCCTCAAAAGAAAAAAGAAAACAGTCATGGGAAATTGCGTTTTATCCAGTCACCTGTGATGCTGCTGAACCAAATCAGTGTCCCTCCACAAACTCCATGCTTCCCTCATGACGTGGTTTTAAAGAAACTGATTGTTTAACCTATCCCTTGGAAATCCCTCTTATGCCTTCTAAAGAGCATGCAAGGGAGCCAGCCTTGCTTCTACAGGTTTCAGTTGCCCCTATACTCCCAGGCTGGTGGCTGAAATATGCTTGAATGCAAATGCTGTGCG
The DNA here is from genome assembly GCF_003031625.1 of Empidonax traillii. NCBI lineage: Eukaryota > Metazoa > Chordata > Aves > Passeriformes > Tyrannidae > Empidonax > Empidonax traillii. Next base: position 1,325,134 of record NW_020955250.1, read on the forward strand.
CCCTTATGGTGCCTGTGTGATGCCAGCGAGGCGCTTTGCCGCAACTTCACATTGTGAGGCGCATACCTTTGGGTGCGGAGCAAGCCCGCTTCTCACCCCGCCGCACACTGCTGGGATGCAAATTTGTTCTTGTGAAAAAATGTCAGCGCATAGAGTTGAGATGTTCACTCTGGCAAAGTGTAGAGCAGGAGTGAGCACCTGTCCCTCTGTCCGGGCTGAGAAGTCAGAAAGTTTGCGACCCCCGAGCAGCATTGGTTCTCTGGGACTGTGCTGCCTCTCCCCCAGGACCACTGCAGTGCTTTGTGCAAGAGATCCTCGCAGCCCCCCTATCAACACTTCAAATGTGTTCACAAAAACTGGCAGGGAAAGGAGAAGGGAAGAAGAGCTGCCGGTGCTATCCAAGAGAGCTCTGTTTTCTCTGGTAATTTATTTCAGCTAATACACTTCTCTAATAGCTGCCGGCTCCAATCTTTGCTTACATAAACGCTTATTTAAAGCTCTTACGATCAAATCATTCATCTGGACTCAAACTCGCTTCTAAATTCGTGCATGTAAATTTTATTCATGGGCCCAGCTGTGTTCGTGCCGAATTTGCATTTGTGCATATGAATGTGTTGTTTTTTCCCTCTGTCAGCATACAACCACAGGCTGCAGCTGAAAATATGGACCTAGATTTCAAAAATTTTAATGACCGTACACTGAAAGTTTTAGTTCCTTTCCCCGGAGCTGGTAAACTTGTCTGCATAAGCCTTGTCTTTATCCTTTGCTTTAGGGAGCTTGCTAGTGTATGTGTCTGAAGACTTGCTTGCACGTGGTGTTCAAATAAAAAATGAGACTTTGTTTTGCCAATATGGGTATTGACATGAAAGGGCAATTAACTTTTTGTCTTGCTTTTTATGCAGCTAATCCTTCCTTCCTTCCTTCCTATGTTTGTGCCACATCAGTTTGTCTACCAAAAGCTTATTTTGAGAAGAGCTGAAATTTATTTTGTTTGGGGGGGTGGCAGGGCAAGTAATCAGTGCACTGGAGGAAAAATACCTTTCTGCCTCTGCAAGCAGTGTAAATAAATACCATTCACAGAAGGAAACAGTAAATCAGTCTTGCAGAACAATTTGGATATCTGATGTATGCAGCATGAGTAACCCCACTTAGTGCACTACCAGGAATGTGAAGCAGCAGAGTTGCTGCAGGTTCCCCAAAACTGTTCGTCAGAAGGGTCTTACTGATGCTGTTGTATAGGATTGTGGTGAGCATCTCCCATTCACTATAATGCTCTTTCCTGATTGTCCAAGAGGGGATTAGGTGGGAACCCAGTTAAATCAGGCTCTGGTAAAAAGTTTGTTGAATAAACTTGAAGTAATTTCTAAACTTTAAGTAGTTACAAACTTGTTAAAAATCAAGAACCTTCGTAATCTGTTGAGTACGAAAGTATTGTACAGCAAATCAATTTGAGGATACTAAAACTCACACAAGTCTCTGAAATGGGTAAACTGAAAGTGAGCATAATCCTGAGTAGAGCAAAGAGTCTGTCAAGAAGATCCCAAGCACTTTGCATACAAGGGTTCTCCTGAGAGATATTATTTCACATAAATTGCTTCTCTACCTTTTCATGTGTCATAGGCTACTTGTTAGGGGTTGGGGTTTAGATAACAGTGTAGATTTTACCCTGGGAAATGCAGTTGCATGTCACAGATTGTTCTGGATAAGTGAAGATTTACGCACCTTTAGTGCTAAAGTGCTGCACAGGAGCTGTAGGCACTGGGAGTGAAAGGCACAGAGATGTGAGGACCCCAGCATCATCCTTTATCATCATTATAATTCTCTCCTCCAATGAGAGATGTAGGGCACTCATCATTTTGCTAGAGAATTGGGATTTTGGAAGGAAAGGAAAGGAGGTACTTGCTGAGCTTGTGAGAGTCTGAGGGTATTTAACTTCCTTTGGCATCTGACAAGACTGTAGGAGTTTTGGATGATGACGATCAGTAATGTCACAGGCATGTGTTGGAAGCACACTTCCCCTCCAGTAACAGAGTCACTTTTGGAAAGCTTTAGCTGAAGTGGTTAGACTAGGGTTGAACAGTGATTAAATGACAAAGCTGGAAACAATCCTATTTCTGCTTCCTTTGCTGCTTAGACTGTGCAAGATATGTAATTATATCAGAAGCATGGTATAGGAAGCGGGACTATTCCCCACTTGAACAAAAGCTCTGCATCTGAGATGGAACTCTGCCTCTTTCTCTTTTTCTTTTCTTTGTGGTTTTTGTGTGGGTTTTTTATGGCATGCTGAGCTGTAGCCTGTTTTTGTACTACTGACTTGACAGCAGTACAGAGCTGCGGTGTCCGTGCACTGGGATTGCATGCAGGAAAGTGTGGAGGGTGGAGTGAGAATTCCTTTCGTTCACAGTTTGCACTATGCTGAGGGCTGTAGAGCATCTGGGATATCCCTTACCTTGTGCTTTTTTGCCTTCACAATTTTGGATGAATGAGTTATTCCTTGAAATGAGGCCACTTATCTCTTCAGTGCAATCTTTCCTAATAGGTTAAGTTCCCAGCCCTGTAATGTTCGCAGGCAACATCTGAGTTGCCCTTAGTCACAGAAATACTCTAACATTTGTTAGTGTGACTAATTTGAGTTGTAAGATTTCATTATTAAAGCTTTAATGAAAAAAAATTTCTATTGAGAGGTATTTTACATAGACTACTCATATCCTTTTGCTTAATAATCTGAAATAAAAGCATATTTAGAAAGGGCCCAATTACATATCTATTCAATGTTCTTAACTTAGATAATGATTTCAATGGGATGCCTTCATCCAGAATCTTCTCCAGCTTAGATGAGGAACAAAAGATAATCTTCAGAAATCAACATTTTCTGCTTTAGAATCCAGTAGTGCTTGTTTGAAGAAATAGTAGTTACAGAAGGGAAAATGACAGTCTCTTTAACATATACTTAAGTATGGTAAGTGCAACGATGAAAGCAGACATAAGGAGTGAGAAAGATATAAATGGAAAGATTAATGACAGCATTAATTTATTTGCATCTATCATGTAGAAGTTATTTGCAACATAAAAAAGTAGCAGTTTGTGAAAGGCAATGTAGTAACCTAATTCTCATCTGGGTATTAAACTTAATACGTGTAATATTTCTACGGTTTCACCTGCCTCCCTTCCTTTTTTGTTCTCTGCCTTGGAAATTACAATGCCCTTTTGTGTTCTTATTCATGGGGTGGTGAGCAATGCTTTGACCTCCTTTACACTTTAGACATGAAGCATGTACCTTACCTTGTCTGATGAGCACACCCGTCTTTGCACCATTTAGAGGGGGGAAAAAAAATAATCATTTGTGCAAGCAGGTAATGCAAATTATTTCTTGGAAAGTATTGCAGAACATGGGCCACTACTGCATATTCTCATTTGTGTTGCAACTCCCAGTTCACTTGGTATCCAGGCGTGAGTTCACTTGGGTTCTCAGGGGGTGTGTTTCCTCCCTCGTCTGCGTGGTGGGCGAGGTCTGCACGTCACCTCGAGGGGTCACAGCCCCGTGGGTATCATCGGACCAGGGCAGCAGCTGCTGCCCTTTCTGCTGCGGGGGATCCTTTTGCAGTTTCAGGTAGCAAACCTGTAGTAAGGATCAGCTCGATGCCAGCTGACACAAAGAGGAAAACTGTGTTTCTTTGAGGCTGCGGGGGCTGGGCAGGAGGAGCAGAAGAGTTATTAGACTGACACAGAGTAATTGCCGGAAGCGGAATTTGGCCGAGCCTCGTGGTTCCTGCTGGGAGCACCTTATGCAGTTTATATTGCAGTTATAGATTTTTTCTTGCAATATCGCTTACCTTAAATGACCATTGCCTCCTTAAATGACCATTGCCTGAAAGACAGCACATAATGAGATAATGTTCATCCTGACACCTTCCTGGGTAATGGCTCAATGTTCAGTCAGGAAGAAAAATTCACTCAAACCAAATTAACTCTAAAAAAATCTAATACCTTTTTTTTTTTTTTTTTTTTTTATTTAGAGGGTTTGTATCCAAACACTGTCCAAACTTCAGGGAAAATCTCACGTGTTCACAGTCTGATTCAATAGTTTGCAAAGAGAGACAGCTCATGAAACAAATGGACAAAATTATCTTGGCTCAGTATTTGTTCATTGTTCAAAAAATTAAACCAACAGAGGTTCTCTTGCCTTTGGAAAGAGATGATCTTTTTGATAAATAATAGCTTTTCCTTTAAAAAAAAGGTGAACTTGAGTATCAATTCCAGAAGACCAAACTGTTATGGCAGTGAGGCCATTAGGCTACAATTTGTCTTATAACAGATGTTGTAGAGTCTTGTCACTTCAAATGCTAAAACAGATGGGATATACACTTGAAAATGTACTAGAAGTATTTAATTTCCTTTCCAGCACAGGAGATTTCTTCTCTCCAAGGTCTTTGATGCTCTTCGCCTGTTTGTTAAATCCTGTTGCATTGGTTGATGTGGTTTAATCTCCTTGGAAAGCTTTGTCTGAGTTTGTGTTCTAATACAATTAATCTTGAATTGCTTTGGTTTTGCCAAATGAGACATGATTTCATTTCAAGCTGACTTTTTATTAACCTCATTCAAGATCCCTTGTAAACTTGCAATTATCACATAGTACACAATTGTAGAGGCATTGCAATATCTGGTGCTTATTTTCAGCAGCTATGAGTTAACTTTAGCCAAATGCATTCTATATATGCATGTGTATTAAAACAAAATCCTAGGTAATCTGTGATACTCATATGCACTTTAGATTACAAGGCTACCATATATGTTGTAATGTTACCGTTGTTTACCACAACTGTGATTTCTCATCATCTGCAGGAAAGCTCAGCTGAATTCATTGGACTCCATATCGGGTTTTCTAATCCAATGCAGATGCTTTTTTAAAGTCTGGGGATTATCAAGTCAATCCCCAGATGAATTGGGAAGTTGTTAAGTGAAAATGACAGTTCTGTAGTGGTGAAGGAGCAGGGGTCTAAAGACTTAGAATGATTCTCCCCAAGAAACACAGTGGGAAATGGGAAGAGCAGGTATTGACTTTCATGAGCTGGACTTGGGTGCTTAAACCATGATTGCTGAATATTGGATATTACAGACCTATCATTGCTCGTGCCTACAGTTCATACCACATAATCCAATTTCTTCTTTTTTAATTAACTTTCCATGTGTGGCTTGTATTTGTTTTCACAAGTCATTAGAAAAACCCTGATATTACCAATGTCAGTTTAATTCTTGCTCTATTGTAAGGTGTGTGCAATACTGTGATAAAATTTGCTTTATAAATGTCAGTGTAACGTAAACACCTTTAAAGTGCTTTGTGCTAAGGGTGTATTGGATCTTTCTTGATAAATTAGGGAAATGCATTGGCTATATGAAATGGCATTCTTCTTTTCGGCTCTTGGGAGATTTTTAGCATGTGTGTATTTAAAATCAAATCTAGAAGGAAAGACCATCAAGAATACAAGGGACCTTACATTGACTTGGGCTTGGCAGCTTCACTCTTTGAGCACTTGAAGGACAGCCTCAAGTATAGCAGTTCATAAATGCTTTTTTCCTGTTGTTCCTTTTCTTTCTGGGCTAGGAATCCCAATTTTGGAAACCAGTAAATAAAAGCTTTTTTATTCTCTTTCTGTCTGACAATTTTAATGAATTCATTCTCTAAAGGGTAGACCATGGAGCACCTATTTGCGATTCCTGCTGTCATGTCACTGGATGCTCTTCTGCCTTTACTACTGCCTCACCAGTTTAACTTAAGTTTTTGTACTTTGAGGATAAAAAATTAGGCTATTGTAAGCTTTGTACTTACATGAATCTGTACCTTCAGTGGATTTCCTTAGTGTAATACTAAAGTCAAAACAGATTAGACCATTTTCCAAATAGTTGCATCCTTTGGAAAGAGAAAACTCCAGGGGCTGTTCCAGTGCACTGAGCTGTTTGGTGAAAATGCAGAATAAGAGCTCAGAAGATAATTCCTGAGCTAAGATGAAGGTGGTGAACAAGATGTTTTTCTTGTAGCTACTATGGTTTCCAGTTCTCAGATGCTGCTGCATTATCTTCAACTTCATGGTCTTGGGGGGCGCTTGGTATTTGTGGAAGAGAAAAAAAAGTTATCATTTTATGGAAATGATAGCTCCTCTCAAATTTTATTTCCTTTCCAGTTGCATGTATGGGAATGTGGTATGCTGTTGCTTTTTTTGGTTTGGTTTTTTGTTCTTTACTTTTAAAGGTAGCTTTTTCTTAGATATTACTTGAAAGAGTAACACAATTCAAAGTAATAAAAGACCTAAGGAAGTTTATACTTGCCATTCTTTGAAGTGTACACAAGTAGAGCAAAACTTTTTTTTTTGCAGCTGACCAGTTCAGCTGTGATGGGTTGAAATAAAAGGAAAATGTAAACATTACCCTAAGATGGCTCAGGCAGCAATGCCAGGCAAGAGCCATGGGGTGAACTGTCTCCCCTCTGGCAGGGTGAATGGAATGTACTTTGGTGGTTTTGGTCTAAATCTCTGAGGAAACATCCAGGGTCATGTTAGGAAACCACTTTCCTTCCCAGAGGTTCACTTGTCTGGGGTCCTGCAAGGTTTCAGGCTGTTCCACTGACACACATTATGTTGGCACGGGATTTCTGAGGAACACAGTGTGGGATGCGCTAGGTGCAAAAATTACACCAACCTGTACATGTCCTCCACCACCTAGCTCAGATGCTCCAGTTATGTCTCAGAGGATGTTTGGAGCATAACACTGAAAATGCTGGCAGGAACTTGACAAAGCTAAATGAATTGAGCCTTAGGCTCAGGCCAAAGTGACAAGGAATGCTTGAGTCTGCCTTGACCAGGACCACAGCGTGTTCCCTGTGTGCAAGCTGGAGACTTGCTGGGTTCTTGACTGGAAATCTGCTTTGCAACTCTTGGAGTGGCCCCAGTTGGGGCTGGGGAGGGCAAGTGGGGAAGTGTCTGCCATGCAAGAATGACTTACAAGTTTAAAGCTCACAAATTTTTGACCAAGTGTCTTGAATTTGCTGCTGTAACCTAACAAGGAGGTATGAAGGAGAAGGGGGATCAACAAAGATCATTCGAAAATATAAAAGAAAGGTGAGACGTATCCTGAGGCCCAGACTCTGGGGGGTGAGAAAAATCTCATGAAAAGGTATAAAGATAAAAGGAGCTATGATAAAATGAGCTATGATTGTTCATAAAACACCAAGCCAGGAAGGTCAGATCGATTACAAATTTTCTGAAGTTAATGAGTGTTTTATAAACACCTCCTGAAGAAAAAAACATGCTGGAAAATGGATGATTCAATAAGTTCTAGGAAGGTAGTGGGATTTAGTCTTGATTTTTTAACTTTTTTTTTTTTTTTTGCTTGTTTGTTTTATAGAATAGAGAAATGCATGAAGAGGAAAGGGGTTTTCATATTTTATACTTTAGACAATGAAGGTGAAGTAGCTGAGAGCACAAAGGCAATAGGCAAGTTGGGTGAAATTGAGCATGAAATGAGATTTCACAATCTTTGTGAAGAGATAAGGAGGAACAACAATGTAACAAAAATGGACTTGAGAGAATGATGGCCAAGATTTCTCCAGAGGCAAATTTAATAGCTGAAAGCAAAGGTGAATTAGCTGCCAGATCCTCAAAATTGTGATATTATGGTACAAGCACAGGAAAATCCAATACAGAGATTAACTTGGCTAAAGAGTTGAGCTCTGGACAGGGAGCAAGAAGGAAATACATCAAAAGGGAAGAATGAGTACCCCAAAATGGCACAAGTACGTAGGGATGAAAGGAAGGTCCAGGCACTAGAGATAATGCCAGTTAACTAGTTAGACATGTCAAAGTGAGGAGGAATCATCCTTACATTAGGAAAAGGAAAATCTAGACGAAAAGGAAAATCTGCTTTGCTTACAGGAGAAAGCAAGCTACTAATAGAAGAATCTAAAGAGCCTTTTTTTAAATCCTTTCCTATTTTTTTCTTTTTAATCAAGAACTCATTAGGAAAGTTGTTCGCTTTCATATTAGTAGTACTATTAAAACTTATAGAAAGGGGATACAATCTTACCCAAACACTGAAAAGACCAAGTTAGGGAGTTACAGATGAGTCAGGTGTTTTCAAATGGACTGGTTGTGATGGACTTTGTTCCAGGATATTTAGGGGTTTTCCTAAAGCAGTCTCAGAGCCATTAGTGTTTTCTTTGAGAGCTCATTTGAGATAGATGAGGTAGCAGAGGCTGGAAACAGAACATAGTGGTTTTCACTTTGAAAAAGGTGGGGAAAAGAGGAGCCAGAGGATTACAGACTGACCAGTGTTAACTTCAGTCCATTAAAAAATTCTGGGAAAAAACCCAAAACAACAAACCCAAAAAAACAACAACAACAAAAAACTGAAAGCAGCTGAAGGATAAGAAGAAAGTGAAAAGATGCCAGCACAGATTTGTCAAGAATGAATTGTCAAACCATTTGTATTTCCTTGTGCAGCAGGGTAACAAACTTCATGGAAAGGGAAGAAACAATTGACATAGTCTCTTCAGTATAGTGAGGTCTTCAATATTGGCTTGTATGACATTCTCTGAATCAAGGGAAACCTGGGGTAGATGAAAATACTGTTAAGTAGAAACAAAACTAGCTGTAAGAGTTCTCTAAAAAGCTCAGCTGTTTGCCCAGCACTCATTGGACCATGACGTGAGTGATGCAATACACATTATACATGTTAAATTTACAGAAGACTGAAAATGAGAATGGAAAGCTTTGTGAACAGAGAAGGGCTTTGAGAAATGGGGAAAAGGGTCTGTAAAAGTGCTTTGAAACTTTGTAAAATAAGTACAGAAGAATGGTAGTTCAGCAGAAACAATAAACTGCAGGAACACAAGGTGGGGAACAACTGTTTAGACAGCAGTTCTTTGGAAAAATTATAAACCAAGCATGAGGCAATGTCATGCTCTTGCAAGTATTGGCAAACATCATCTTGGAATTCATAAATGGCAATATAATCTGAAAGACATGTGAAGTACCTCCTCTGCTATGCTTAGCACACACCTTCCCAAAAGAATGTCTGCTTTGGGGATACCCTTGTCCTTCTAGGAAGATGTTGATCACTTAGAGACAATCCAGACAAGAGTAATGGGCTTGGTCACCCTGTCCTGTCAAAATGTAATAGCTGTCATAGAGACACATGAGGATGGATGCTGTTTGGTCTAGCTCAGGGAAGACTCTTGTGGGGTCCTACCAGTAGTCCTCAAGCATACAAAATGATGGTCCAGAGAGAAAGAAGTGAGTTTTATTTTGTGTAGAATGAAATGGGATGAAATAGTTGTTAGGAAGAACTGGATACTAGGAGAGAGAAAAAAAAAAGGCAGTTTTCTGAAAATTCATGCAGTGAAATTCTGGAACAGACTGTCACCTCTGTGGTTGCAGGCCATTAAGAAGAGGAATGACAAAATTTATAGCTGGTTCTATCTTGGAGCAAGGAGTCCTGCAGACAGGATCCTCACTCCTACTTTCTGCAGTTCCACAGTTTCTCTGCTAATGATAACCATCCATCTTCTGTAAACACTTGGAAGGGATGAAGTCATTGTGGAATTGCTGTTGTTCTAGGACTTTACACTTAAGACTTTCTGCTACAACAGTCATGGCTGTCAATATCAAAGTGAGGTAGAAAGTGCTTTAAGCAGGCACTTTGATCCAGCTCAGGCCTGTAACAGACAACACAAAGTGACAAGTTTTTCCTGCTGTTATGAAACTCCTTCCTGTATATTTGCAGATAATTAGTCTGCCTGTCTGTGTCTTTCACGTACTGTGTTGATGGAACCTCTGAGCAGTACTAAATGATTAGAAAATTGTTTAATTCAGTGCTGGTGTATCAAGTTTTAAATCAGGCTAAATCATATTCTTTTCTTATTATCCCAGTCAAATGTTCGTACTCCTTTTAAATTCCTTCACTGTGATTTTGATTCTCAATACCCCAGATTAAAGCTCTTTATCCATACCTTCATGCTTTCTCTTTTGCAGTTTCAGTGCAGATTTGCATAGCAAAGGAGATATTTGTGTTTCTCCTGACCTCATCTATATTCTGGTGCACAGCGTGCACTTATATGATAGTTTATTCCGGGATGATGAACAGATGCAAAAGTGTCTTCAATTGTCTCTGGAAATTAGCAATGGTCAATACATCCTGCAAACACAATGCTGGATGCTGTGGTGCATGCAAAACATGCATGGCAGGCAGAGCACATAGCCTTTTCCTGCCTCCAGCACACTTCATTTAATTTTAATAGTAGAAGGAGATGTGGTATCTTTTGAACATAGATATCCTTGTGGGCTAATGTAAGGCTTGGACAATAAGAGTTTTGCATAGGAGAATTTGGCTTAACCTGTCAGTCTTCCAGAGATTAACAACTTCATCAGCTACTGTTGATATTGACAGTCAGTTGCTAGGCTACATGTTTACTGCTAAATGAATAGGCGACTTGGGGCCAGTGTGAATATTCAACAGATTGGCAAATAAGTAAAACGTGCTGTGACTTGATTTGTTAATTATAGTCAAAATAAATGGCTGTATTGATGACTATGATTTTACACAGCATTAGTCCTCTGAAAACAGCAATTAAGTCTGCCATGTAAACATATATCTTGCCTGTGACAAAAAAAAAAAAAAAAAAGCCTTAAACAACTGAATACACCACTCCAAGCAGTTTCACTAGGAGTCCTGAAGTGCTTACATTAGTTAAATTATGTCCTTGGGTGTTTTTACACCTCTGACTGAAGCACAACATTCAGGCAGGGTCTGGATTTTGAAAAGCTTTCTTGTTTGCTGCGAGCAGCGCTACTTATGGTCAGAGTTTATCAAAAGGAGCATGATCACACATGAGGGAGAAACTCAAGTAGCTGGATTTCAAGAGGATGTGGGGTTTTTTTCCCCTAACATTTTCTCCTGTTGGAAGAAAGCTGAACGTGAATTTATTACTCTACATGTTCTTTTCTTGTGAAAGAGTTCTTACATGTATACCATGTTACTGCTTTCAAGTTTATCAGCTGGGTTAACTAGAATTCACTTCCCTCAATTTGTGCTATTCTCTCGTTAAATTTAAAACTCTTAGGATGCCAATTCACTCATTCTGTGTTTCAAGGCTTGCACACAGTCAGGTGCACTGTGTATTCAGCATCACTCACTGTTCAGTGTTGCATATGTGTAGCCAATGACACTGTCCTGGGGTATACTGTGCCTTTTGATTGAAGCTTGGAAAACACATATTATGTTCTTATTTGCTGTTGTCAGCTTTTGCTGCGGTACTGGTCAAGCCTCTCTTACAGCTCTGGCTTAGTTTTGCTGTCTGTAATAAATAGTTGTTGGGGGGTTTTCTCCATAAATAACTGCCAACCTAAAGGGCATTGAAGTTGCCAAACGCACCCCAAGTTTTGCAACACAGAAAGAGAGAAAAGCAAATGTGCTCATGCATAGCAAAAAAAGCATACCACTTTCCCTGAATAGGTCTATGTTACCAACACATGTTGAAACTGGGTTTGTGTTCGGGCCAGTAATTTTCTTTTCCCCAAAATGTGGTAGAGAGGAGCTTCCTTGTTTCAGGCCTCATTTTTGTTCTGATGAACATCTGTCCGTCCTTCTTTGTAAGCTCTTGAGTAGTTGTCTCCTGTGTTCTCATTGTGAGACCTTCAGGAACAAAGCTGTAAAAGCAAGAGCATACTGACCCAGTCTGACCACAGCTGGTCTGAGGCAGAGTGATGCCAAATGTTAGAGGGGAGAGGGAGTTTTAGCTTTCATTTCATGTGCTGTTGAAACACAAGCCACCCAGTCCAGAGGCTTGGCTCGCAGAAGTTTGGAGCAAATCAAAGTGGAAGGGTGTGAAGAAACTAGAAATGAAGTAGGACTGGAGATTGAACTAGGTAGCTTGGAAAGTAGCAAATAAGAAATGGTTGGTGTAGGTAGAGCTCCAAAATGAAGAAATAAGTGGGAAACAGGTGGATGCGCTGATATCCATTTGCTGGGAAGAAAAAAAAAGATTGAAGAAAAAAGCAGAGACTGATAATCAGTTGCAAATACTATTTGCAGCTATATCTTTGCTTAGGGATATGAGATTAGTGCTCTCTTTTAGCACATTGTCAAACATCTGCATGGTATTCATTACCTTTGATACCAGTGCAGGTTATGTAGAAGGCTTGCAAACCACCCCCAGTATCTAAGCAGACTATTACAATGAAGGAGTAAGGTTCTGGGAATGTTGACAGCTCTGTGAATTCTTCAGTGCTCCACAATGATTAAAAAAAAAAAAAAAAAAAAAAAAGAAAAGAAAAGACAAAGTTAATAGTTACCAGGGAAATCACTGAAGACAACACAAAGAATATCAAGGTTCACCTTGAATGCACTCACGTTTTGGACCTTTCACTTTTGAATGCTTTTGTGGGCAGGGAAAAAAACTTCAAAGGAAGACAAGGATGTTCCAAAGTGTTGAATGGCTTTACGAAGTGGGTGGTAGGCCAACAGAGCTCGCTGCCAAAAGACATTGTGAATGTGACACGTTTACATGTTTAAGTTCATGAAAGACAAAATCAGTGAGAATTACTAACTGCATGTAAACTATATACGGGTCAGGAAGTCTCAGAGCTGAAAATACTTGGAAGCTGAGGGGCCATGAGCTGGAAATAGAATTGTTCTGTTCTTCCTCATCTGTAGCATCTGATTATGGCCACCACTGCAGAGAAAAGCACTCCAGATACATGGATTTTGTCCTCGACATTTTTTCCTGATTGCTTTTTCATTGCTTGCACTGTAGCTCGTCTGACTCAGGAGATGTATTTCAAGGGATTTCTCTCCTAAGGACTACATTTACCAAATTAGTTTTATGTCATGTGTTATGCCGTAAGTACTGGGATCCTCTTCTTGGGAAGGTGACAAATCCTCTTTCACTGGATGAAGCAGGAATATTTGCACTTTGGCAAATCGTGGAACCAGGCAAGATGACAGTGTTTCTTCAGTGATTGTTAACTGTAATGATGCACTGGACCAGGCTCCAGAAGATGCAGTTTCATAACCAGCATAGTTATGAAACCATATATTGCTAGTTCAGTCATCTTAGGATTCCCACAATGTGAACCATTTTGCAAAAGTTTGTTCTATGCTGACCATAAACTTCCTTGCAGATCCTGCAGATCCTTGCAGAAACTGTTTTGTTGGGGCATCTTCTCGGTATGTTTGGAGGGGTGGAAATAAAAGCCTTGAGAAAATTTGCACTTTTGTTCAGTAATCCACTTCCCAAGGTTTGTGTGCAGTTGTACTTGCCCCCAAGCACTAATGAGCGGTCAGTATGAAGAAGCCTCAGGGTGCAGGGAGCTAAGACAGGAGTAATTGTAAAAGCCCTTTTCAAGTCTGAAAATGTTAACTTTATACTGATTGACTAGTGGGATGGTTTCCCTAATCAACTCAGTGGTTTTAAAATGCTGCAAAATAATATACTGATAGCCCTGAAAAAATGAAACAGAGTCCTCCCACAGCTGGTGTGTATCCCTGCGTGGGGGCAGCTGGCAAGCTCTCGGCAGCTTCTCGTTGTCCAAGGAAATCCTGCTGCCTTCCTTCTTGGGTTTGCCCAAGGTAAATCACCATTTTTTGAAACAAACTCCTAGCATTTCTATTTGGACAGTTTCAGACTAGCAGCTTTAAGCTAATTACAGGCCATTTACAAATGTATCAGTTCTTGTTCCAACATTTTAGCATGCACCAGGATATCATCTAGGTATAACAAACAGGCTGAGAGAGGCATGCCACGTAATACCCTCTTCGTTAGACTTTTAAATGTAGCTGATGTATTGCACTGGCCAAAAACCATCATTTTAAATTGCCACAGTCCTTGTCCTACTGTGAATGCGGTTTTTTTCCCCGTCCCTCTGGATCCACTTCCACTTGCCAATAGCTACTTTTAAGATTCAGGGTAGTAAACCAAACTGAGCTTTCACCAGCATCTAGGGTACTATTTACAGCAATAAAGGAGCACACGCTAAATGACTTTGTGTTGTTTTCTGTAATCTGATGCTGTCACCTTTTTTTCCTTAACTGGACTCAGTCTGAGATTTGGCTGAAGAGCCTGTTCTAGCTTCGTGACATGCTTCTTCCATGGTTTGCAAGGCTTCTTTACTGCTTCCCTGCTGAAATGAAGGATGCTGTTTAGGTAGCCAGTTTCCCCAGGATCACTCTTGTGTTGAAGCAGTAAAGTACCACTTAGGTGTTTGTCAGAGAGAGAATAATTTCTAACCAAACAGTCTCTAAAACATTTTCTTGCTTCTCTTTGAATGCTTGGTAGGGTGCCAGATTAAAAGCTAATACATTTTCTGAGTGTTCACATGGTCACACCCAATCTTCTTATAGTTTATATAAATTTACCAGATCCATCTTTTGCCACTGCAGTCCCCCTTTCCCCATCTCCTTCTAACTATTGTCAGAAGCATTCAGCAAATGTATAGAGATTTGCTCTTGTTTCAGATCCAGAAGTACTTCAGCAGCTAAAGGTCCCCAGGGATCAGGGGTCTCAAAGCAAGTTTCGAACACTCCTCATCTTTCATTTGCTGGAAAGATGCCACTGCCTGTAATTTTTAGTGGTGTTTCTGCCCCTAAAGGTGGGACTTAGGCACTGCAAAAGAGATCTGTAGGTTGAATTACATATTCCCTTACCTTTCTTCTATTCCTGGTGTCATAACTAAAGTCTGACTCAGAGTTAATGATTCTTGTGCATTTCACATAATTTCTTATTACACACTAAATAGCCTTCTCTGTTTCTAATTTGTTTTTAAAAGTAACTGTTAAGCTCCCTACAGAAACTGGTGTGTGACTATGGTCTGAACTCCTTGCTTGATTCACCTTCACGCTTCCCCCCAGCCTTCACTGCATCATGGTGTTGAGGGTCTGGGTTGGAACACACCATGCTCTATCCTCCATTAAAAGCATTTTTTCCTCTATTATCAGTAATGACCTCATCTGTATTCCTTAATTTTTGCCATTGTTGCCAATTTCTTTTGCTATATAAACTTAGATTGGTCCTCACTCCTACCACAAAGCATAATGATGACATGTACCGTATCAAAATTGCTGAACTGAATCTGAGATACAGAAACTGCACTTTAGAGATCTTGGCAAATTCCTGGCATCATCTTCTGTTTGCAGCAGCTGTTTCCTTTCGTGGTATGCAGCTGTGAAAAAAGTTCAGGATCCGTAGTAAATTCTACAGGCAGTACAATATCTTTTTGTCTTTTGCTGATCTTTATTTCCGGCTCTTACCTGAGTGTCTGCAAACTGGTGCGTAGCCAATTTGCCCTTGAGGTCCTCACTGATATTTGAGTATATCAGGGAAAAGATTTGTTCCCACCCAATTCAAATGGAAGTTTGGTTTTGTTTTTTTTTCTTTCCCTTCCTTTCAGCATGTCACAGTTGCTGATACTGATTCATTTTCAGTCCCTAGGACACTTTTCAATTCCCTAAGCCCTTTCTGCAGTTTATCAGATATCAACTTCTAGGTTGGTCAGAGCTTTTGTAACCCTTTCCAATCTTATTTCAAACCACAACTGTTGCAGCTGCACCTCCTAGTCTCTTTGGGCATTTTGCCATTGGCTTTCTAATAAGGGTTCATCTTTACCAGTAAGTTTTCAGGTGCTGTTTTAACTCCTCTTGTTCTTTACATGTTTGAACTGTGTACTGCCTTTTGTTCTGCTCTGATACAGGAGAGATACCAGCTCACAGGCTTTGTTCTTGGAAACCAGAACATGGGGGTTTTTTCTCTTTAACCCTGTTGTAGGAAGCCCAGAGTTTGAATGTTAAGAAGTGCAATTGATGATTGAGTCACTTATCTTTGATGCAATCCTGTTTATTTACAAAGTCCTGATTTCTGTTTCTGCAGGTAGAATCAAACAAGAGATAACTCCCCTGTTTGCAATTCCCAATCTCTTTCAGTCAGCACTTGCCTCAATAGCTTTCTTCAGGTTTATCTTGAAGTCATGCTGTTGATGCTTTTGTGGCTCTTTTTGATGCTTCCTTTTGGCTTTTGATTGGAGATTCTGCCGCAAACATCCAAAACAAGCATTCTGTTACCAAAGTCCTAAACATCTAGACTCCAGGGCTTATTTTCATTCCAAACTTCCCATATGTTTATGCTTTGGTTGTTCTCCCATTGTTTTGGTTATTTTGCTCCATAAATGAGCTTAATGTTTATTTGTATTTAGTACAAATGGAAAACAGTTCTTCCACTCAATGATTTCAGCAAGTTTTGGTCAATCCTGCTGTGATTCTTTTTTACAGCTCTCTGGGTGAAGGCTGCTGAGGCACATACAGACACTGCAGGGAGAGGAGGGTGGCTGCACAGCACTTAGCACAAATTCTTGTCTGACCTCCTCAAGTGGCCCTCTAGCTGCTGGTTGTCCCTTCACCTGTGTCCAAAAGGACTGGTAGTGAGATTTGGTTGGAAAACATGACATTTCTTAAATGAAAAATGTAAAAGATTTTTTTCCCCCTCCCTGTAAATCACAGAATCACATAATATGCTGAGTTGGAAGGGACCCACAAGGGTCACTGAGTCCAACTTCTAGCCCCACAAAAGACCATCCCCAAGAGTCCAAGAGTCACACCATGTGCCCGAGAGTATTGTCCAAACACTCCTTGAACTCTGTCAGGATTGGTGCTGTGACCACTTCCCTGGGGAGCCTGTTCTGGTGCCCAGCCACTCTCTGGGTGAAGAACCTTTTTCTAATATTCAACCTAAACCTCCCATGACACAACTTCAGACCATTCCCTTGGTCCTGTCACTGGCTACCACAGAGAAGAGATCAGTGCCTACCCCTCTTCTTCCCCTCATGAGGAAGTTGTAACTGCAATGAGGTCTCCTCTCAGTCTCCTCTTCTCCAGGCTGAACAGACTAAGTGACCTTAACCGCTCCTCATATGGCTTCCCCTCAAGGCCTTTCTCCATCTTAGTTTCCCTCCTTTAGTTGCTTTCTAAGAGCTTAATATCTTTTCTATATTGTGGTGCCCAAAACTGCATGCAATATTCAAGGTGAGGCCAGAGCAGAGCAGGACAATCCCCTCCCTCAACCAGCTGATGATGCTTTGCCTGATGCCCCCCAAGGACACAGCTGGCCCTCCTGGCTGCCACAGCACTGCTGACTCACATTCAACTTCCATCAACCAGATCCCCCCGGGTTCCTTTCTGTGGCACTGCTTTCCAGCCTCTCATTCCCCAGTCTGTCTGTACAACCGGGGTTGCCCCATCCCAGGTGCAGAATCCAGCACTTTCCTTTTTGAGCTTCATGTGGTTGGTGGTTGCCCAGTCCTCTTATTTGTCAAGGTCTCTCTGCAGGGCCTTTCTGCCTTCAAGGGAGTCAACAGCTCCTCCCAGTTTTGTGTCATCTGCAAACTTGTTTAGTATCCCTTCCAGTCCTGTGTCCAAATCAGTCATGGAGTGTAGGAGTGAAAAGACTTTTTAATATGTTTTTATTTAAAGATGTTAGTTTAGGAAAACTTCAAGATTCTTTCTTTCCTTGTATTTGACATTGAATAGGTATGGAAAAGAGAACTAAAGTTGATTTTATTTATTTTTGAGAAAATATTCACTTCAAAGACTTTGCATCAGACCATTGTTCCCGTGTTTCAGGTCAACTCTCAGTTCAAATTCCAAATTCACTCTCAGCAAGTATGTGTGAATATTTTACTCCTAGCAAAATTGCTAAAATCCAAACTCTCAAAGATGCTTTTGGAAAAAGTTGAACAAGACATGAGGCACAGCATAGTTCAGTACTGGTGTTTTCCTAAGGGATATCAGCACCAGCCCCTCAGACAGATCATTGGAGACTGGGTCTCACTATACGTGATAAAGTTTGAAGCTGCTGCATAGGGAGTGATCACTAAAGGTTTGCATATATGCCAGTTCCTTATTGACTAAAGGGAAAGTTTAAATGTTCTCTTCATAATATTTAACTGAGTTAATCTAGTCATTCGCTCATGTTTTAATATCTGAACAAAATCATCTTGTGCACCCAGAGCCCCTGGGGTTAGAAGTAACTAATCCACCACGTTATATTGCACTGTGCTGTAATAATCATAACAAAGTGAGATAAGTAATTGGCACAGTCTCTGGGAATGCAGGGATGACCAGGCATGTCGGATGAGACAAGGATGCTGTTTTGAGTTTTTTCACAAACTCCAGGCATGCAGTAGAGGATGGAGATGACCGCGACCAAGTGCCAGCAGCCAGTGTCCTGAAAGTGCAAGTTTGATAGGTAAAAATGTTAGGTTATAAATTCTTGGCTTCCTGTATCTTGTCCATCTTCCACAGCTTTCATGCTTGACAAAAGGGAATATTATTCACCAAGGGCACTCCATGAAAACCTCCTATTTTCCTGTGTTTCTGGGTGGGGAGCAGAGGGGCTCAGACCAGGGTAGTCAGAGCTTTTGGACTCAATGGAGAACTGCAGCAAGTACTGACATGCTTATGCCAACTCAAAATGCCACATTGCACAGAATACAGTCTTTAATTTTATCAATTTCTTGTTTGACACAGGAAAACAGAGCGTGATTAAAAAAATTGTGTCTTAACTGACTGCTCCATATTGTCATGCCAGAAACAATTAGCTTAACTAGAAAGTTAATTTAATTGCAAATGTGGATGGGCAAACTGTGCCAGCCACTTCATTATCATTATTCTATGTTATTCCTAATGCTCAGTACTGCTTAATATGTTCTTATGGTATATGGTAGTGGAATTAAAAGATTGTCTCTGCAGAGGTTAAGGTTCCTACCAAAAATAACTTCCAGTTTCAGTTCTACATGTTTTTATCTGTGGGGTTTTTAAAAGCTCTTTTAATATATTTTCCCAGCTTGTTTTTCACTTCTATGGATGAAAAAGAACAAAAGCAGAAGGAGTGCCAGAGACGTGTAGCAGTAGGAATTGACCACAGACATTTTGTAGTAAAAATATTCTGTATTTTTTAAGGGAAGAGATGTTCCCTATTCAGTATTTCATTAATTTTGAGATGCTATATTTAATTTCTCTCATTTTTACAAGCAAAAGAAAATTTGCCTTGAAAGACCTGGTAAACACTCAAGCTTGGTGATTAAAATGGCAACAAATAATTTCCCTACTTCTTGGCACAGCTAGACGTGGGAATGGACTCTTGCAGTAGGCAGTTTTTAGGAATAAGCTCCTTTGGGGAGAATGAGGAAAAAAACACTAACATTTGGTAGGGAAGCATGCAAATTGTGATTGCTTTTTTCTTACCCAATTACAATGGATGACACTGGTAATGACTCAGCCACCTTTTATCCATGGACAATGCTGTTATTACTATTGTTTTACCTTACTCTATTATTTCACTTTGCTGCATCTTATAATATTTTGTTACCTGCATTTTGTTGCTGATTTTATATTTGATTAGATTTGAAAATTGCTGTGCAATAAATACACTGCACTGACAGAATTTGTTGCTGTCCACTTTGAATAGCTAGTTGAATCAAAGGTCCATCTTTGTCTTTCCTTACACTGGCAAGAATTTTTATGTATGTCTTCTTTTTAAGCAGTATTTTGTAAGGCAAAAAAAAAAAACCCCAAAAGCATACCTACTACAGCAGGCTTCATCATGACTGTTCTCGTGCATAGTATCAAAGAGTGTGTGGTTTTTATATTTCTTATTAAACAACAACAAAAAATATCAACCCCAAAGCCATATAAAAATTTGGATCAAATTGTGATTTAAGCCACCCACCCTTTGGCAGGCTCCCCTGCCTGAAAAACTCAGCTTGAGAAGGGAAGTGCTACCAAGGTTGAGTGGTGAAAAAAAATCGTAATAAAATAGTATTTGCTTTAGCAGCATTGCCTGAATTTTTTTTCCTTATATGCCAGCTACAAAAAGTATCTCAGCCCACCTGCCTCAGAGTATCAACTGATCTCTGCTCTCAAGCTAAGCTGCCCTACCTATGTTTTCTAGATTTTTGGTGACAGTTGTTTGCTATGGGGCACTAAGACTTTGCTTGCCATGGCCTGCAGTATTAGCTGACAGAGTATCTTGGACTAAGCAGGCCACTCATCTGATCCAGTATGTCATTTTTTACGTTCCCATAGAAACTTAGATTAATCACTCATTCCTGATGCATTTCTTGTACAATATTGTCATTTTGATGCTCTTTTGCTGCTAGATTTGAAGGCAGCTTCAAATCCGTTCAAGGAAATAGAGCCAACTTTGTGCTGCTTTTTAGCAGCAGGTACTTTGCCTGTAATGAGGAAAATCTCATTTTACGGAATTCTTGCAAGGTAAAGAAAACATAGCTTCATATCCTTAATGAGAGCTTTCTTATTCAAGAGCGCTTGACTGTAAAGAGTGCTATCCACAATGGTTAGTGTGGAGAGGAAACCTTAAGTAGAACATGCTATTGTGGCCTTTGAGCGGTTCCCATCTCCTCTATTCAGAAAGCAGAGTTAACTGAGGATAGCAAGAACAAACTGTACATGCGCTTGAGAAAAAGAACTTGACTTGGCAAGTTGGCATAAGTGTAACACAATATATTACCACTTTCTGCTGGGCTTATTCTCTTACTGTCATTGACCAGATCTGTTCAATGGCTGCCATTTTCAGTTGCAAGCAGAAGAAATCCCAAATCCACTCCCCCTCCACCCCCCCCTTTACTTTCCAAGAAAGTCAGTTTATGTAATCGATACGGGATCTGTCTAGGAAGCTGTTCTGAAATTTGGGGCGGGGGGGTGATACAGGGGGAAGACTGAGGGCTGAAGGATGAAGAAGGAACAAACATTAGACCTGACAAAGCTTGATATATAAAACAAAAAAGCATCTGCGAGGCATAATAAAACAAAGTGTATATACGTGTTGTTCTCACAGAGTATTTGGCTGAGCCCGGGCAACGGGAAAGCATGCATAGCTAACGCTCCTGACTGTGTGAAACCCTTTGTATACTCCAGAGTCTCTGCAAGAGACCTTGATTACAGAGTTTGGCATGATACCCAATACATTTTTTGGAATGGTTTCTTGTCCATCACTGACACTCGTAATGAGAAATTTATACACCATCCAAAGCGGATAAATTAATTTCAAACACTTTTGACTTGGGTCAACAATGGCTATTGGCAGTGCCTATTATTTGCCTTTTTATTAAAAAAAAGAAAACAAAGAGCAGAAATTGCTCTTCTTCATGGTGATAGCATGGTAAAGACCCCGAGTATAGTGGAGATAGAATCTTGGCAAGCTCATATATAGGTCAGGATAGATTATTTCACTTTTCAATGTAAATGAAAGTAATTTTCTTCAGTATGAACAGTTTAATAAATTCCCAGGATGGTTTTCATTAAGAAATTTGCATATTGGCCAGTGTAAATTTTTTTGAAAGTGATCAGTTGGCAAAAATAATTTGATTTTACTTCTACTTTCCCAATCCAGTTAGCAGTCAAGGAATGAAGTATAAATTAGCTTTCCCTTTGAGAACTCCATTTAAAACTTGGATGCTTAAGTTAGCCTTTAAAAGATGATAATTGTGCATATTCTCATGCAGATACTCCAGAAATGGAGAAAAGGCATTAAAACACACCTACACACAAAAACCTGTGGATTGGAAGCAAACAAGAAAATTGCTACATCTTCTTGGGTGATACTGAAATTATGGGGACATATAGATAAATGACTACTAAGTTCCCATTATGTGCTGCCCAAATTAGGAGATTTACTAAATTCTTTAAGTCAATGTAAACTCTAGGAGTTTGGCTGGTTTTGTACTTTTTCTGTGTGTTCTATTTTGTATATGGAAGGGACATGGATTTATTGAAGGCAAAGCCCTGTTTGTATCCCCAGGATATCCACTGCAAGAATTTCTGCCAGCCTTTTAAATATAACTGGAGAAATTAATGTAAAGAAATTATTTAGGTTTTCAGAGTCATATGATAATGGAAAAACATAACACTAATAAGTATTATAAGGCAAAAAATAAAAATAGGATGTGGATTTTAAGGAAATTAAAAATATGACAAATAATTAGCTGGGATTATGGAGTGTGAACACAGATGATGGTGCATGTGCACTTTTGATGTGTTTCAATTAGCTTCTTTGTGCAGGAAATATTTATGGTTTTGGTTTAGGTTTATACCTTAAATTTAGGCTGCGTTGCAATAAGAATGGCAAAAATGGTGATTTTTCTGAGAACTGCTTTGTTGGCTTTTTTTCCTAAAGATGCCGATTTCCATTTTATCTCCCTTCTCACCTACCTGCTTCCTTTGTGAAAGTAGGATTGTCAGAGGAAGGTAATAGTTGCTGTGTGCCTCGGCAGTCTGGAGGTTGGAAGGATGCTTCATGCAGCTGATACGCTGGCTGCACTGTGCATAGTGACAACTGAAATACGAATCCTGGGATGCTGTGCTGGTAGGTCCTGATGGCATCGCATGGACACCCATTATTAGGGAAGAACCAGAGCAGGTTTTCAGATGAGCTCAGACTAGATGATCTAATGGTCCCATCTGGCCTTAAAATCTGTGAGTCTATGAAAGACAGTCCTGCAGTTATAAGCATTTTAGAACTGTCAATTCCAGATTTACTTCAGTGTAAGAGGCAGTTGCTTCCATACTAAAATGCTCAGTTATGTATTATGTGCACAGTGTCATAAATGCTCTATAAAATAGAGATATGCAGCATGAGCAAGGTGCAACAAAGCAAAGCAGCTCATTGTAATAGAATGAGGAGGGGTGATGCTTTTATTTGTAGAGGATGGGTGTTTGAAAGAGATTTGAGAAAGGAGTCCATTTCAGGAAGAAGAACAAATGCATTCTCCCAAATGTGAAAGAGACTAAAACTGCGAAGCCAAAGTAAGAGAGAAAGAAGCAGGAAGAGAAAAAGAGGGTGTGAGTGAGATAGCAAAAAATTAAAAAGGACCAAGAGTAACATACAGCAAAGTTGCAGGATACACAGGATTAATACAACTTATTTATTCACCCCCTTTACCATCCTAAGGCTGTGTCTATATGGCTGTCAGTGTCTCAGCTGCTATGCTTCCTTTAACTTCCCTGCTAAAATATAGCAAGGGAGAGAAGTGGGGAGAAGAGATGGGAGGTGAGGGAAAGGTATTTTTTGGTCCCTCTCCTTATTAATGGAGCTGGGTGTGCATACCTGGGTGCTGAAGGGGATGCTTGAAGTTTCAGGTCCTGGGGCTGAGCAGGGCCCTGGCAAGTGGCTCTCATCAGAAAGAGTCAAGTGGCTGAGATGGAAGAGAGGGATTGAAGGGCCTCAGCACCCTCATAAAGTGGGGCTATAGACACAGATGTACTGCAGTCATGTGCAGTTAAACCAGACTCACTCTTAGTTCTTTATCTTTTTTTTTTTTTTCTTTTTCATTCAAGATGAATATTCAACTTCTTTATGCTCCCAGTATCCATCTGGACTATTCCAGATTTGTTTTTTCTTCTGATAATGTGGATTAATGTTAAACATGCTGAAGGGCAGCATGAGAGGGTAGGGCCTCTGTCCTGGTGCAGATGTCTGCAGCTGAGCCATTTCCTCAAAGTACCTTCCCAAACAGCTCAGCAGCCTCTGTCCTCCAGCAAGTACAGAAAAGCATGTGCCAGAAATAGTTACGCTTGTAAGGCAGTGTGTACACAATTCTCATGATAGAAAAATATGATTTGTTCAGATAAGAATTTGTTTCTATAACCTCAACAATTTTGATTAATATTTTCTGTAAGATTCTGGGGTTAGGATGGCTTTTTCTGAGAGAATGGGAGCATTTCCTCTTGAGTTGTCAACAGCTTTCACCTGAGATGTTGGAGATGCTGGTTTAAGACAGTATTCCTCTAAACTCACAAAACCTTAAGCCTTATTCCTTGAGCTAATCAAAGGAGTGAGATAATCACTTGGCTATTATCTATGACAAAGTATATGGGGGGGGGAGGTTTCCTACAAAAATAGTGAAATTACCAGATTTTCCATAGTTAAATACTTGTGCTTTTTATTTTGTTTTACTTATTTTGCAAACCAGTTGTTTCCTCATCAATGCCTAATTCCCATACATCTCCAGTTAAAGCAATAAGGAAAGGTGCTGTAAGGTGTGGCATGGCCAGGATGGGATTGCGATTTTATTACAGTTTTCCCCACAGTCACGGAAGGAGGAATTTGGTTATCTTGTAATTGTTATCTCTCTGGGGTGATGCACTTTTAAGTCCTTATATGTGATGGGACTATCTAGTTACACTGAACAGATTACCTGCTGATTGCCACTTTTGGGATTTACTGATAATGCTGAATGCCAAAATCTTTCTTAACTATGAGTGGGAGAATTAATTCCCACTGTCTTCGTTTACTTTCTAATGACAGCTAATACTGTATCTAGATTTCATTGTTTCAAAGCATAGATAATAAGAAATGTCTTTAGAAAGGAGAAGACAGGATTTGCTGGCATTTCTACCTGTTGCTTTTGTGGGACAGGGAATTATTTGCTTTCTAACTGAATATCTTTGACTTGCTGTTCACTCTTAATAAAGCAGCCAGGTTTTACCTTTTGAGGCACTTTCCCTTCTGTCTTAGGAGATGGGTGTTACCTCTAAGGTCAAAAATGGGCACAAATTTCTTTAATGTTTGAGATGTTCATCCTGGGATTTTATCTCAGACTTGTTTTGCTACCTAGCTGATAAAAACTCTCTCTGTGATATTTCTCACACTTCTAATTTTATTTAAAATATAAAATAACCAAATGCAATGGGGGGAAGGGCTAGGCACATTCAGGCCTGTTGTAAGAGCTTGAGCACAACTATTTAGAGGAGAGCAGTGGCAGAACTGAAACGGTCCCCAAAAAAATCTCTCTTTACGACTTGGCTCCCTGGCGTGTCTCCTCCCCTGGCCAAAATACCGCAACTCGTGTGGCCGCTTTGCTGTGTACTGGGGTGCTCCCGACTGACCGTGCAGGGCTGCAGTAGTAAACAGCGAGTGGTGGGGATGAATGGGGCTGGGGGGTTGGGATAGGAGAGGAGGGGAAGGGAAGGGGGGGAGTGATATATTCCTGCCGCCGGGAAGCAAAGCGGAACCATGCGCCGGGTATCATTGCATAACAGATGATGTATTGTACAGCCTGTACCCTCTCCTAAAGAGCAGAGGTGGGCACGCCAAGGAAGGCTTGAGCCTGGCTCCTGGTGAGTGCCTGGCTCTGGCCTGCCTCCATGGCTGTGAATAAAGACAAGTTAAGGAAGAGGCAAAGGGAACATGCTGGCATCGCCGTACTCCCCGTTACTCACAGTAACGAGATTGTTGTGAGGGTGAAACAAAGCCTTGCTGCGGGCAACAGGCGGGCTTTTCTTGCCACTGACTGGAAAGTCCGAGACCTGCTCTCCCTAATGTCTTCCAGCACATCCTAGAGCCTCCTCTTCCCCAGGCGGAAGGGTGGGAGATCTCCTAACAAGGCCCATGAAAGGACACAGGAACTTACTGCCTTTTATCCCTTAGGATCCCTAAAAAACATACTGTTTTGCAGCATCTTGTCCAGGCTCTAGCAGCTACTGTCACCTCGCCCTAGGGCAGCATGACCAGTGTGCTGCTCCTTCCTGTGCAGCTCAGACCACAGCTGTCTCTGGATCAGGGTTTTCAAAAATGCAGCTCATCTTCAGCCTTGAAACATTTAGCAATGAACAGAAAATGGGTCTGTGAAAAAATCCCAACAAGATACAATACAGAGGGATGCCTTTTCCCTCTTTGTGGCAGATCAAACACATTTATCTAAGGTTTTAATTTCTTTTCCTTTCATATCATAGTGAGGATCTTTAGCAGAGAACGGAACAGCCGGGTGATATATTTTTGGGTTATAACTTGAGAACAAAAGCTCATTAGGACTCAAAGATTTTATATGGATAACACCACCCACGGTTACTTTAGATAGGGTAGAAATGTTTTTATGCTTTAGGGCACAAACTAGCTATTAAATTACTAGGGAACTACAAATATCTACTAGACATATCGATGGGAGTGCAACCAGAACGCAGAGTACTACATAAAATAATTACATACAGCACAGCTAATATTAGATCACATGAAAGTACATGACTGTTCTATAAAAATCATTTGCATCTCTGTATTGGACATTGATTGAGGGTGGCGTCGGTTTTTGTACAGGGAGATGCTGACCTAGCTTTCAAAGCTTCAAAACCTTGCAGCCTCTGCCAGCATTTCTCGGCAGGGCTGTGCCACTGGAACTGCCAGAGGAGCCAAGTTTCCTCAACTAGAAAAAGTCCTCCCTTTTCTGTAGCTAGCTAGGATGTAGGAAACCCAAATGAGAGGGGATGGATTATCCATCGTGCTGAGAGGATCCACCAAGCAAGCGTGTCCTTGACGTGTGAGCCTGAATTGGGGTCGGTGACAAGGACAACTCTGACATCATATGAGTCATGTGAGGAGGGAGGGGTGTCGCTGCCTCCTGACGGGGGGACGCATCTGTTCCACGCTAGCTCGTGAGATGTGAAGAGGTTGCAGTGCTAAGATGCACATAGGGAGAGTGGGAGTGTGCCGCTTAGCAGGGCTTTTTTGAGTTTGGGAATCTCATCGGAGCTGCCTCTCTTCTGCTCTGTGATTCCCACCCCTCAGACGCAGGTGGTTGTTGGACCAGTGCTAGCATGGTGGTAGAGGGGTGAGGGGACCAGCCTGGTGTGGGAGAGTGCCACAGGAAAGTCAGAGGCAGATTTCCCACCTCTGTGGGACTTCAGAAGTCTGTTGAGAGGTATTGTCCCTCAGGGACACCTGAAGGATAATAGAAGAAAAGCTTAAAGAAGGTCTTGTAGGCTGTGCTTTTATTAATTAGAGAGTGTATAGATGCTGTTGGGTTAGCTGCCCGATGTTCCCACTAGAAAAGGCACACCTTGATTTGCTAATAACTTTGCTGAACTGAGAAGTCAGGGCACTGGTACAAGTGATAATTTCTAAACTGCCATGTCTTTCTCTTTGTGCATCAGTGCAGTGCACTTCATAAAGAAACATTTCTCTAAAGGGAAAAAAACTTAGGATGTGAACATGTAATGAAGACCACCTAAAGGTTTGCACACAAATGGGGTCAGTTCTAGCTGCAGAACTATAAATATTTAATTTTCTGACTTCTTTCTTCATCTCTGCTCCACAGTGGCAGAGCTAGGTCCATGGAAAAGGTGGTGAAACAAAATCTCTTCCCTCAAGTACTTTATATGTGTGGGGTGAATACACGTGAGCTTCAGTGGTAGTTACAATTAGATTTGTACTGAGGTTTTTGTTTTATTTTTGTGGTTATCACCTAAAGGTTAATAATCTTAAAGAAGACAAGACCATGGGCAACATTGGGAGGTCATGAGGGTATGTGTTAGCAAATCTAACAGCAGGAAGGTGCTGAGGTCAGTCACCGTGTGCCAACTGAAGTGCAGTGGTCACAAAAGGGCAGTTTCAGTGTTAAAAGGTTAAAAAAGCAAAGGAAAGTGCTGAGAGATTGCACGCTTGGTACTCTGAAGAAAAGGGGGCTGGTGGGAAAGTGCAAAGAGAAAGTCCAGCAAGATACTAAGACAAGACCATTAGAAACATCTTGGTGGATGTTGATGAATCAATGCAGAAATAGAGATGTTGCCGTTGGCTCAAGTGTACATTAAGCAATCTGTATACAGAGGGTGGTGATTTGTATTTCTGCCTGAGATTAAGAAATGACTAGGTGTAGAGGAAGTGAAGAGGATAATACAAATGCTTCTGGGAATTACAGTGATAATTTTCCTTTTGTGGATAACTGGGAAAATCTGAAGCTAGAGTTCTTAGCACTTGCATACAAAATATGCGCTTCTTGACTTCAGGCACTTGACTAGTGGCCACCATAGCTATGTGGATGCAGAATGGAACAAACTGGTCCATGGAAGGAAAAGATCCTACTCCCCCAATCATTTGGGAGTGCTGTGTGCAGAGTTAGGGAGCAGTCATGAGTTGTCCTGTCCAGAGGGATTCTGCCCTGGTTAGGGCCCAAGAAGTGAACTTCAAGGAACAAAATATCAGAGGGGGAATCTGACCCAATCCAGCTGCATTCCCGGTAGTGTCTGTTTACACTCTGCAAGATTTCACCATGGAAAATATACTTTATTATTTTAGCATGAAGTTTTTCAGCCAAGTTTTCCTTGAGGGTGTAAGCTGGAAAAGTTTTGGGTAGAGCTGGATAGTACAAATCCCACAGTTTATATCTTATCAACGCTGTGAAGGAATTTCATGGACCAGGTGAAAAGACACATGTACAAGGCTGGGGCTTTGCTCTGGCTGAATTTTGGGAGTTTTGTATAAGTGCAAGTCTGACAGCTTAGACTGTTTTTTGTATACTGGAGGTCTCACTGAACTCTGCCATGAAACCAGCATGTACTTGTGCTGCACTAACGCCCACAGGCCCGACTCATGCTGGGACCCTGTTGCTCTCATCACTTGTCATGCAAGGGTGAGAAACAAAAGCTTCTCTTGATATATTGCAGACAGAATGGAACAAGCAAATGTGCTGCTGAGGTGTCCTTGTTCAGAGACCAAGCCAGTGGGAATGCCAAGGACTTACAGCGCACCTGATTACTGGGTATTTTCTGTCTGTATTTCTTGGGTTTTTGTGTTCAAGCTCATGTGTGGACCTTAATATGCACATTTCTCTCAATCTGCTATGAGTGCCCTGCTGTGTACCTCTACATACAGTAAAAGAGAGGCAAGCCATGACAAGCTCAGCCTTCCTCCACTTGGCAAATGCCATCACAGCAGCTTACTCCTTCCCAGCAGCTCTTCGCAGACTACTTTGACTGATAGCAGCTGAGTTGCACAAAGTCCTTTCTTAGGCCTTAAAGCTGATATAACTTACTCCTATTTTCTTCAGGCTTGGTTTTGGACTTTTTGTTTGGGTTTTTTTGGTGGTTTGTTTGTTTGTTTTTGTGTGTGTATGTGTGTGTGGTTTTATTGTTTGGTTTTTTTTTTCCCCCCTCAAAGGGAGGTCCCTAATTAATATTGAGGTGGTATTTATTGAATTTGTCCTTCTCTATCCTATTTTCTCCGATTTTTCTCAGAAGATATCTTTGGCTGTGGACCGAATACTTATGAAGGCAAATGCTGGGGGCACCACCTGTAAGGTAGTGACAGGCCACAGTAAAATGTGAGGGGGCATTGAAGGGGATTTTTACTTTCTTATTCTCTTATACAAAGATCTGTCATACAAATAGCCTTGAGAATTTTGCTACATTTCAGTCCTGTATGGAGCCCCAAAATAACCCCCATAAAAATATAGCTTTAATGGCTCTCCCAACACTGATTTTCTTATTAATCTCCCTAGCAATACTTGTAAAAATGCTTGACTGTGGTTACGCAGATTGTCTGATGTGATCACTAGCAATTATGCTAATCACAGTCTTCTCACAGTTCCTTCCCATCTGTTTTATCCACCTATGGATACTTAGAGTGATATAAATGATAAAAGAGGCTCCAATCATATCATGCTCTCCTTTGCTGATCAATGTATGTCCAAAGATTTTACACATACAGACTAGGCAGGGGACAAGGAGTGAGAGGAAGGAAGCTACAGAATTACCAATTTTTATATAAGAGGAATGGACAGACAGGACTGAGTAACTTCTCAGGGATGCCTGTGGCAGAGTTGTAGATTGATTGCAGGCCTTTGGAAAACCTTTACATACAGGTATGAAGCCACATAGGCTGAGCATCACTCAAGAGTGAGGGGGAAAGATGAGAGTTTTCTGCTGCCGTTTACTGAAACTGAAGGGAGAGGAATGCAAGGACAAGGAGCAGATTTTGTTTGCCTGACCCTCTGATGTCATTAGCTGTGGGTAGAAGACAATAAAACATTGTTTTCTTTGCTGAGTGCCTGAGGAACTGCACTTTGCCAAGTGCAACTGGGTTAGTGAAGACACACACTATTCAAAATGCCAGCCTTGAACAGAGAGGCAGTGCAGCTGGCACCTACTCCTGAAAGCAAAGGGAAAGAGATCCCTCCCCTTATGGGTGAGATATTCCTCATGGCAGGGGCTCATCGCAGTGATCCTCCATGTGAAAGCATTTTTTCTGTAGCCCAGTGACGGTGCTGCCACTCAGCACCAGCCAACCAGAGAGAATAAGATGGCCAACAGGGTGTGTGGCTGTGATGTGTCTAAAATTGTTACTGTCAGGGCAGTAAAGCCTTTTCTGGGGACTATGTTGAAGACTCTGCAGTGGCACGATAGCATGAAGGTCCATCCTGGTGAGAGCTGTATCCCTGACTGCTGGCTTGGGTGGAGGTTTGGGGATGCAAAGACTGCAGAGAAGGGATGCAATGTGAGTAGATAAGAGGGCATCATATTTACTGGTGGTAAAGTTTCTCCTTTCAGAAGCTCTTGACAGCTGAAAAGGGCTCTGTGCTTTCACACCTTGATGCCTCACTAACCCCTGATGCTAAAAAATGAATGATGAAAGAGATCTCAAAGAAGCACTTGCACTGTTTCAGGAAACTGAAGCACAGGTTTATTACATGAATTGCTGTGGTGGAGGGCAGAAAGTTGTTTGGAAAGTAATGGTCTGCTCCTTTTCCCCTTCATAAAATTTTCCTATCTGTATGTGGAGACTTGGTGCTTGGGAGAAATGAAGTGTGGCCAGTAAAGACTGGACAAGAAAACTGCTGAAGTTTCCAGGTGGAGATGAGATCTGCTGCTAAGTGGAATCCTTAGTATGTCAGACGTGTCCGAAATCCATGAAAAATGCTCTAATACCTGTTTTTCCTTGCATGTGACTGTATGCAAACAATGAACTCCTTGAAACAGGAAATGTGTTTTCATTATGTGTATGGACACACCTATCAGACTGGGGCCCCAGTTCTGACCTGGGGGTGTAGATGCTACCTTGATAAATGACAATTACTTTTCTGAAAAACTTGGATTAATCTTGAACACAAAGAAACCCAGCAGCATTCACTTGGAGATCATTTATGGCCATTGGAGAGAAGATCATGCTTCGCTGGAATATTACCTGTCAGAAAAGAACCCTTGGACCAAGAATCTTTCAGGGCTTTATATGACATTCAGCAAAATCATATCCGTTAGGAGATGCTTTCCTGCAGCAGATCCAGGTCCGTGTCCCATTTCCGGCTAATACAACACACAATGGGACTACAGATTTCGAAGGAAATAAATTCTTTCCAAGCAGTTGTCGAAACCGTTGAGTCTAGGGAAATATATAGAGATGGATGGGATATGTCATTCGTAGGGGGATGAGTTATTTAAAGGTAGTCTGGGGTATGCTGTTCTTGAAGGAATGAGATATTTATTAACAGACTTACAAATTCCTGTAATGATTCCAGTGAGAACAATGAAAATTGTAACTGACTAAACATAAATTTAGAGTTAAAAGTTAACTAAGCTTGGAATTTTCAAAAGCACTCAGTGCTGACCTAACTGTGAGCTCCTCAAAGTCAGTGGGAATTTTATGCCTTATGTCAGTAGAAAGAAAATTACTCTGACAGAGAAAACTTCTGAAAACATGCCCTAAATTGATAAATACTTACTTTCACTATATTTCTGATATACTCCTAATAAATGCATATTATCCTAAAGTGAACGGGTTGTTTCAAATGAGTCGGATACTTCCATTAAGAATAATAGAGTTTAAAAAAAAAATCTTAAAATTCTGAGCTTATTACACCAAAGCTTTAACATACAACAATTAAAAATAGACAGTCTTTTCAAATTCATTTGTTAGATGCCTAACTATATAGTTAAGTCATTGAATATCATTTATAGTCCTAAAATAATGTTCAGGTGTTTACAATGAGCCTTAAGATACTCAGCTGATAGTTAAATCCATAACATATGCCCCACCTGGAAAATATGGCCCTGAAATAGCTGTTTGAAATTAAATTTCCACGTGAAGTTTGCCTATTTTGGGCCTCATCTCCAGCTGGAAGACTAAGATTAATTTCTTTGAGAGTTAACTCTCTCACCCCAGCTGAGCATTGCATCCCAAACTTTTTTTTTTTTGTCCTTCTGGTTAGCTGTGATTTTTAGAAAGGCTTGATTATGCTTGGTCAGTGAGCACTGGGAAATATGTAAGATACAGAGCAAAACCAAAGTGGCTGTAAGGGGAAACTTGTGAGGGAAATCTTAGTCCTCAGAAAGTCAGTTGGAGTTTTGCCACCAATTGACTTGGGGTCAGGATTTTATCCCTTTACTTCTCTAATGCCTTTACTTTTGATGACTTGCTATCTAAGTATTTTATGATACATTAATGCTAGTTTATATGTTATGAAGATTCAGTGCCTGGTAAAACATAAGATGTAAACCTAGTATAAACCTCCAGTGTGTTTCTGTTCTGTCTTCTTCAGGCATTAAAGGATGTGTCTTTTTGGCTACTGCTCTGCTGGAGCTGAAACTTTCCCAAAACTCACAGCTAAGCAGTTCAGTGTGTGTTGCATGGGACAGCTACGGAATTCCAATTACTGCAATGGTGAGTAGCACTGAGACATGTAATCCTCAAATTTAAGTCATTAAAGAGGCTGTAAATGCCCCCAGCAACATTCAGAAGATAAAACAAACACATTTAAATATAAATATAAAAAAAGACCTTCAGGTCACAATACTCTCTGTCAGAGGCACTCTTTGTCAGAAGAATTGTTTGGTATTTGTTTGTTGTATCAGAATGATTTGCAAAATGAGAATCACAGCCCTGTTTCATTAGGCATTATAAAGTGCTTGCAGAGAGACTCTTGGAAATCAAAGATGTGTATGGTAAGAAAGCTACTGTTGAAAGCATGATAGAGGAAGGATGGAAGCATACAGTGCAGTTCATGTATATGTATGTTTTTTGTTAAACACTATTAAAGCAAAGATCAGACATCCTGATTTATCCTTTAACCTGCTCATCAACCAGCTAATTTTCTACAGTGTCTGTAGCAGAAATAAGTCTTGAGAAGGGATTTGGGGGAAGATTTAAAGAGGGATTTGAAACGTTTGGCAACTGGTTGGTCAAATTTTCCATTACCGACAGTGCAACTCCTAACTCTTGCTTTTACAAGAGGTTCTGATCAGATTTTTTTTTCTTTTTTTGAACAAGAGGCATGACTATGGTTTTGAATGCTATATAGGCATTTATTATATAGCCCCACTTGATATTTATGCTGGTCAGTAGTAGTCTAAATATGAATTTAAATGAGATTATTATATGTTGGATATGCCACTAAATCCCCGCAGTGAGGCAAGAGCTCCATGCCCACCGCACGTGGCTGTACAGACACATGGCTTTAGCTGAGTGGTTAGACATTGTGTTATTTTAATGTAATCACTTCTGTGAAAATGATAAAGTAAACAGTAAATCATTTGTCTTTGTTACTAACATCACAGCATCTTTTTTAAAAAAGGACAGACTCCTCTTCTGGTTGCAGCTTCTTAACTGAAAATCAGATACCTTGAAGTCATAAACTATGCAGTGTTGTTGCTTGTATCACAGCTTTAGCCAGGATTCTTTGCAGTGCTCTTTCTGGGTGAGAGAAATAGAAAAATAACTAAGTTTGTTTAAAAAGCCTTGTGAGCATTTTCCCTATCATGGGGTATGCTTTTTTCTTTTGCAGTGTTTCCTTATATTTACTGAATTTGTGTCTTGTGTGATGTGCTGACAGCAGTTGGATTCCTTGATTGTGATTTATTTTAAGATTTTTCACTTACAGCCAGCAAAAGCTGAATTAAACACTTTAGAATCCTAAGTGCATCTTTTTTATTATCGTTGTTATGGTTTAAGCTGTCTTGTTTTAAATGCCAAAGACCTTGGGGCCTAGGAAAATGTTGCAGATCTTTCAAAACCTGGGTAGTGGGGCCAAGTATAGGGACCAAGTTGTGACCAGTAAATGCAGCAATTGCTCCCAGAAGTGCTTGGCATGAGATGCAGAGATATTTTCCTCTTCTATGGCTAAAGACACAAAATCAGTCACACACCAAGCACCCACACTTTGTGCCTTCAGATTGTAACCAGATAAGAGATACATCACATCATCTGCCTTCTAGACATGTTTCCCCTCTGTTTCCAAACTCACCTTACTCAAAGGCAAACTTTATGGAAGAGGAACCTAATCACAGGCTTCATCATACGCTCTGCCATACCAGGCAAGTGAATAAGCAGGGTTCAGAATGGTTTTTTTCAGCTGAAAACCGTATGTGCTGATTGCAACTTTGTTAAATACATAAATAACTGGAGCCCTTCCAATCAGAGCCAGCCAAACCTTTTAATCATATACAGAAGTGTTCCTCGTGACATAATTATGCTATCCAGACTCCTTCCCTCATTGGGAAATATTCTGTCAAACAGTAAAATAATTAACATGGATTTTAAAATCGGCATTGACATTCTAATGTCTAATTAGGTAATTGTCATTGGCACAGCAATACCTATTAGGAGCATGCAATTTGTGGAAGGGGTTTTGATGGAACAGACTGCAGGTGCAGATGGTCTAACAGCAGGACTCTTACCCGATGTAAACAAAGGTATTTTAATTAGCCATGTGACCCTGATCATTGTTAAAAGGTAAGGGCTGCGCATTCATCTTCCCACCAGCTACTTCCTGGTCCTTTCAAGGGGAATGTCGAAATATCTTGACCTATGGTAAATTATGTACAGACTTGATTGAAATTCTCTTCAAATCTAATTATTGTTTCATTTGGCTTCTGGCAACATTAGTGCTATATTGCAGTTGGCTCAGAAGTCTTACCTACTTGCTGGGCTATTTTTGGTTTGTAGATCTCAGTTGCTAACCTACACAAAGATACCAACTTTTGCTTAGCGTACCAGGGAAGACTTCCAAGATGTTGAAGTTTAGTTTCCAGCAAGTGCATGCTGGAAGTACTTAAAGACGTGCAGAAGAACCTGAATTCTATAAAATTATAAAAATTGCTTGCTGGTGAGTTTGCATGTAACTCAGCTCAGATCTTAGCTAAATTAAAATTAATTGGGAAAACAGGAATGAAGAGCAGCTACGAATAACCCTGAAATGAGGAACACAAGAGACCTGGTTGGCTGCCTGTGCTGTTTGCATCAGCTATGGGAGAAGCGTTGCATATGTTAAATGTTCCAGAGCAGAGGCTGCACCTGGTACCTGAAGCAAAACTTCATGGAAACTTCATGCATTTCTTATTACTGTGAAGTAAACAAATAGCCAATTTTTTCTGGAGACTTTTTTTTGAACTCAATTATTTTACAGTTCTTAATTTAAGAGTATATTTTATTATTACAGTTTGACTTTATTCATGTTCAGTTTTTTTAGCACTTAATCACATAAAAACAAACACACGTGCTTCACTGAAGTGATGTAATCCTATTTAATGAATTGGAATTGTTTCTTATGAGCAAAAAAATGAAGTATTTGTAGAGTTGGGGCCTTAAGCTGTACACTGCTGAGCGCAGGGTCTGTCAATGAATGATAGATTACTGATCTACAAAGCTGATATTAAAATACAGTGAAAGAAATACATCTATATACCTTTCCTCTCCTCTATCTGTTTTTTGGAGCCTGTTGGTGCTCTGCCAAGGCACAAGCTCTGGCTGACAAAGCTCCCAGCTTGGTTGTTTAATAAATGTTCGATAAAAGTTTGCTAGGATGAGTCTAGGCCATTGTGAGAATGAGTTTAAAGTGTGTGTGTATATGGTGAGTTTTGTTTTTACATTTGTGAAACTGCACTGCTGAAATTGAGAGCAAATGTGTGTAGTACCCTTCCAAGTCACTTCTGCAGTCAACATGAAGACAAAAATATAAACTGTAAATATTTTGATTATAAATAATTATATTACCATAGTTCTTGGAATTCTCAAGTAGTTGAGATGTATGAGAACCCAGCAAATACAGTTCTTTGAAGACGGTTACAATGGCTGCTCAGGCATATGATTTCTTTAGCATATCCCAACAAATTTTTTCTCAGTAATTTGATTTGCTACTATTTTAGGGTGGGAGGATCTCTGAGGTGCTTGGTTATTTCACAAGGGACTGCTTCATGGTATGAACGATGCCAGACAGATTCTCTAATGACACACGTTGTGGTCTTTTGACTTTGTGTTCAGATCCCTCCAGAGCTGTAAAACGAAGAATCTGTATTCCTGACACAGGTGATATAGAGTATGTGCAATCATTTTTTTTTTTTTTAAGCTATCTAATCTAAACACTGAAACATTTATTGGAAGAATGGTAAAATATAAACTTTTATTATCAGGTGCAGTACCTTTGGGAAAACCTTCCGTCTTGAGAATTGCATGGCTTATGTCGTTGCTTTCCTATGAATGTGAATGTTTTTCCACTTCTGTCAAGCAAGTGCTATAGAGACCTTATTGTTTGAGTGTGAAATAATGTATACTTGTTAGTTAATGAGTTCAACCACCAAGAGATAATCCTCAAGTGACATGATGACCGTCTGTGCTTAAAAATAAATAAATAAAAGCTAGAAAGAATACAAATGATAAACACACGTTATATCTCTCCTACTGATGCTGGGGTTTAATTATGGGGGACAATTACCTACCGTAGTCTAAGGATTCGCACATTAATAACATTATATAGGGATAATGTCTTTCTAAGCTGCTATAGCATTTAAAAGCTGGTACTTATGTTGCAATCCAGATTCCGTCTACCCGTCAGTCCTGTCTGGATTATTGCTACATTATGTAATGTGGTCTCTTGCGTTTTTTTTTTTTTTTTCTTTTAACTGTGTAATTAACATGTGGGTCTGACTTATCCAGTCCACTCTAATAAACTATCCTTAATGAGTGAAATAATAATAATGATAATAATAAATCCTACATGATTTCTGAACTTCTCTGTTACTCTTACTATGACATTTGTGTTTAAGCAACATGAAGGCTCAATTAAACATATATGTATCTAATTCTATTAATGTGCAGCAGTCTTCTGAGAACTTTTCTCTGGTTTTAACCAGGAAAAAACTAATTGCATTGGAAGGCAGAGTGAATAGACAAACTTTCTAACTCTGCATTCCCTGCTGCTCCTTAGTCTTGCACTTTCACAGAGGACAGATACACTAAAACCTATCAAAACTTAATCTCTTGCATATCCTTCTTAAATATTGTGTTTTCTGCTCTTCCCACTGTAAAATCTGTTACTGATCTCTCCTAGGAATGAGTGAAGGACTTGTGACAATATTACAAAAACATGGATAATTAGAAAATCACAGGAATATTGTTGTGGGTGTTTTTTTTTGTTTGTTTTGTTTTTTTTAATTCTTGCAAAAGGTATTGGTTTTTGTGTCATTTTTAGTGCACAAACTGTATGGGTGGAGTTTATTCTATAGGCAGTGGGCATCAATTTTCAGCACAGGAAGGCAAATCAATGGCTTGAATTGATGATAGTTGCTAATTTTCAAAAGTTTTGGGGAAAAACGTGAACCACAACTTACTTGTAAAGTAAATTGCTTCTAAGAGTCTAGTACTTTCTTTTGCCTGTAATATAGGTTACTGTCCCTGTGCTGTGAAGAATGTTATGGCTCTGTCTAATTTACATGATAACTGCTGTGCTTTCTGCTGAAATTAAAGAAGTGGTATTTGTTTGCTGCATGCCTGACTTTTCTTATGTTGATACATTAATAATTCAGTCAGATAATGATGCGCTGTCATTTTGCTTTACAGCAGATGTTCAGGGGTATCAGGGAACTCTCTTGTTGACCTATCAAAAAGTTAAAGTGCAAATATAAACAGTGTACTGTTTTATAGGTGGGGAAGAATCATGGCATAGGTTGACGCAACTCAGATTAATTCCAGAGGGGGTTATTAATTTATATCAGCTTTAAATGTGGTCTTCAATTTTAGGACTTCTACTTTTATTATGCATTAGAGCTGGTTATTTTTGATGCCTTTAAATTGTGCCCATTCTCTGCAAATATCAGCATGTAACTTGAGGCAGAGCTTTTAAGAAGAATTTAATTTCTGATTAAAGAAGTTTTCTTCATGAAAACTCACATCAACCTTCATAAAGAAGTCCATGTACTAACGTAATAACTTCCTAATATAGATACACTTGAATTCAAAGAATGTTATAGCATGTAATCTCTTTTTACATTAAGTATAGCTTAGGTAATACTTTCTCTTGGGATATACTTTTTATTGGTTTTATTATTTTATTTTATTTTATTTTACCCAACCATTTTTAGCCTTCAGAAATGTGCTAGTAAAATATTATGTCAATCAACCTGAAACTGAAGGTGGAACAGTGTACCTTTATCCAAATTGCTTTCACAAATATATGTGTGTGTTAGCTTTGTACAGCAAGGTTTGTAGGAAGTATCTTTTATTAGAACAAGGAAAATAGCTGGGGGGAAAAAAGGAGAGAATCTAAAAGAAAAACAGAAAACTTCTGCCAAAGAACATTCTGGAAACAGTTGTTCTAATTTAATTTCATGTTCTTCTATAAGAAAACTTGCAGAAGAGGTGTAGTTAGCACCCATGGAGTAGAACAGTAGTATTACTGAGGGAGAGGCAATATCCTCAGTCATCTGTGACAGAGGTGGCCAGCAGCTGTGGAGCAACAAAAACTGTAAAATCATGATATACCATAGAATAAGTGCTTGTATTGAATTCATTAATTTTTCTAGCTAGCACATGCTCCCAGGGCTCTAGGGTGGTGCTGCAGCAGTGATAGGCCCAGGCATCACACCTCCTAATTTATAGATAGTTGCAGTCCAGCCTCTCTGAAGGACTGAGAATTACCACTTTTAATCAAAATACACAGTGTGGATCTTGACCATCAGACAAACTACAGCACACTCTTTGAAGAAAAGGCTAGGAACTAAAATTCTTGACCTGACTGGATACCAAGAACCATTGCTCAATAGATACGCTTGATTTATGGCAAGCTATAACTTCCTTCATTAACCGAATTCTGCATTTCATGGGTTATAAACTACCTGCTTCTTTTCTTCTGCTGAGGCAGAACCATGTTACCATTTCTCTCCTCCTTTCTGTTTCTTTCCCTCCCCTCTTTGCAAACATCCTCTCTGTTTCACTGGTGCTAACTACCTTTTATTTCAGAGATGGTCTTATAAATACTCGTCTTAATTACACTCTAAGCAACTGTTCTCAACTTGTTTTTAGCTTTGAAGTCTGTTGCTTCTATTTCAGACAAGAAATAGAAGAGGACTCGTATGCCCAAAAGCTTGTGTTTTCTCTAACTGCACCAGTTGGTTTAACAAGGGACATTTCCTTTAACTACAAACTTGTCTTACCTCATTTCCATGTACTTGTGGGCCTCTCTGGATAATCGGTATTGAGATATTTGAGATGGAGCCATTGATTTATGACAGACACTTCCCCACTGGTAACTGGATGTGTCTGATCATTATCAAGCTTCTTCCAATGTATGTTGACTGTCATCACTCCCGTAGCTGCTGTGCAGGTTTATGGGACAGCACATACTCTGTTCTAAGGTTGCTCTTCTCATTGCAAGTATGATGGTGTCTCAGGTTTTGAGTGTCTATCTTGGCTTTTTAAAATGTGTTCTGGATGATTTCTGACTCAAGGATGTAGATCTAGAGACTTTTGCTAACAGAAGTTTGTAGGCTGCCATTTTTTATGCTGATCTGATTGTAGATCTGCAATTATATGGGTCAGATACTCTCTAGAGAGTAGATTTTTAAAAAATGTGGGTTTTGTGGAAGTATTACAGATATACTTTGATGAAGGAAGAGTTCATACTGAATTTCTGATGGGAACAAAGGAAAGAACAGAAACTTTTAGCCATGTGTGTGTTAGTTGCAAGCCACAGTTGGTGCAGTTTCTAGAACCTGTCCTGTGTACTGGGCTATGAAACATTTGAGGTATTACATGACCATTTCAATGCTAGTTTCCTAGGGTTAGGTAAAGTCAGTTTGTGAAGTTAAAATGGGTGGGTTTAATATGTTTGGGTTTGAAGTTTGATGGTGAGATGTCACCTAGATGCTCAGGAGAGTCTGTGGTGGCAGGCAGGTAGATAGAGGATGAAGTCACTGAGAAAAACAGCTGTATATAAGGCTGTGGGATGCTTCTGCAAATTTTGCTGTCTTCTCAGCAAGCATATCCATAGGTGCCTATTGGTCTCCAGACCTTCCTTTATTATGCATCATGACGATGATGTGACAAATTTGAGGGATGAGAATGAGAAATTAAACTAGCAGCTTTTCTAGCAGTTGTCAGGAAGTGGATCCAATGGTATAGATCTGAGCTCTTAAATGAATAAGGGACTGCAAAGTCTTTGTAAAGTAGGTAGTGTCTGCTAGTCTTACTCATCTAGTCTTTGCAGGTTAGCATGTTGGGTAGCCTTATCTTTGCCTGCTCTTTGACTGAATCATAAGGATTCTAGAAACTTTAAAAGCTTTGTTAGTGGCTGATTCTGTTCATTAACATTTTTTTTTTCTATTTGTGTTTTGTAGCAGTTGAGGTAATGATGAGTGTGGGAAAGGGAAGAAATGTTCATCTTGGCTATGAAAGAGGTCTTGGATATATGGTTGGTTTAAAGAAAAAAAATCCTTTAATGTCCTATATTCTTGTGGGTTTTGGGGTAGCTTCTCTGCAGAAGTGTACATCTACAGAGATGTTTATTTGTTATTAATTTAACAGCTATAACAGCCTAGTGCCAGATGCTGAGAAGGATCTCTATGGTCATGGACATTGCAGCTTTCGGTGAGGTTGTGGTGTCTTACCAGGTCTGGTGGTTTGTGTGGGTTATTCTGTGTACTCTTTCTGTGGTGGTATGTAGAACAGTAGCAGAAATTGTTGAAGTGTTTCTTATCTTAATACTGTGATTAAATTTAAATGACTGGAGATCAGTTAATTGTGCACATACATAACTAACTTATCTACTACAGTAATACTTGAGGATTTGCCAAGGTTGGGGCTCTGTGGTTCTTGGCTAAGCAGCATATAACCCATTCCCAAAAGAGACATTGCTCTGATCTCTCCTATCCTTGTTCCTCAGTATTGTCTCTCTAGTTTTTACACCCACTTTGTGTAGATAGACCTAAATTAAAATGAGAACTTTTCAGGGAATGGCTTGTTTATTACTTTGGGTTACAATGCTTACTGTGGTGGAAAATCTGCTTGCTGAGATCTCTGAGGACACCATGAATACAAACAATAAATGTACTGAATCATGGAGAGTTACGCTTTCATCTATTTGATATTTACATTCTTTACGAGGGAGAGACTCGGCCGTGTTCATACTTTTGCATTGTGTGTGAACATGATTTTGCTGGAGTTCTGGCATGTTCAGTTGGTGTCTTGCTGCTTGCGTTGCCTCCTGCTCTTACACTGCTCTGATGAGCTCTGCAACAGCTCATATCCACTGCTGAGTGAAGAAAAAGATGCTAAGCTCAGAGAAAGCCGAGAAACATGGACTAAAGGTGAAGCAGTGATGGACTCTGAGAGTAAATCCACTTGTCTTATTCATGTCTTGGTCCTGCCAGGGGAGCAAACTTGCCTGGAAGTGATGAGGACCATGATGCAGTCCCTAGTCCCATCCCACAGGCACCTGCTCCGAGACATAGGTGAGGTGTGCCAGTTTTGCCCTGCTTTCCTTCATGAAGGTGTTTGTGCTCACGCATGGGAGTACCTTTCAAAAACTTTCTCTCAAATTCCTATATAAAGAAGAGAAAAACTGAAACAGCCCAGACTCCTTTCCAAAGACACCTGCGTAATATATATACATATAAAATATTTGTATTTAATTTATGAAACAAAAAGAAAGTGTTTTCATTCAATCCGTGGAACTCACAGACTCCTCCCTTTTCTCATCTTTTGCTTGCTTTATGATCATGAAAACACATGCAAGAGGAATCTTCATGGATTCGTGGTAGGAAAGTTGTTTGGTTTTGTTCTCCCTGAAAGGGACTGTTTTCTTACATAGTTGTGTGGGCACACAGCCATGAGGCAAGGGCCTTCAATTTTAATTTTTTTTTCAGGTTTACCACTGGTTCCTGTCCTACCTATCTAATCTGAATATTATCGGGTTCTTTGCTTCTTAATATTCTGCTATGCTGTATGTATGGCTAGGTATACACAGGCAAAAACAACACTGGTCCACAAAGCCAGATGTGGGTCTTTGTAACAAACACAGAGAAAATTCCTGGGAAGTGCAACAGTCAAAGTCATGCAAATTACCAAATGTAGCATCATAAAGATGTAATTACAGGACCAAAATGCCAAATTTTCAGTCCTCTTCTGATTAGTTGTTGGAACAATGAGTTATCACAAGATTGCTACTTGTTAATATTGGCAAATCAACAGCTGCTATTCTTTGGTATAATAATATCACTCAATTCTGTGATTGTCATGTATCTAGTTTTACATCAGAAATGATTATGCCCATTAGGATTAAAGTCATTATACAGTAGGATTAGAATGGAGCATGAATTTGGATAATGACAGTGTTAGTGTCACTATAGATTTAAAATTATATTAATTTCTGTCAATATGCAAAAATACATGAGAAAATCTTTTCACACTAGAAAACATTTTCACAGGGACTGGGGCATGTGTTTGTTTCCTGGTAATAGTATTCAGACGATATCCAGGCTATAAATGAAATAGGATTGTATAATTTACTGTCTGCTCATAATAAGAATATGCACTCTGTCGTCAAAAATTCAAGCATTGTAGAAATGATCCCATCTTTGAGCAAATGTTGCAATTACTTCAAGCTGTTGAAACTCTGCTTCCTTTGAACAGAAGTGTCCAGAGCAAATACTGTAACAATGAATCTTTTTATCATTCTGCAATCCCATTTGTGATAAGAGGAATTCCTTGGGGATTACTTTAAATTCTGTACATTAGCAGCAGTTCCGTGGGTTAAATCAGATAAAACAGGCTCTTATCAGATTATTAGTCACATTAGGCAATTACATTCTTATCTCTTAGAAATAATTCGTGCAGCCTTGGTGCTTATTTCTCCTCATTAGAAGAGGCTAATTCCCGATTAAGATCTTTTGCCTTCCGTACAATAAACCTTTATATTGGATTTGCCACATAAATTGAAAAATACCTTGCGGCAGAGAGGGACAGCTGCACTTCCCTTTTAAAAATATACCTTGCTTATCGTTTAAACACCAGCCATGCACGTTTGCTGCCTGAAGTTTGGGATTGAAGAACACAGGCACTGCAGCTTTTCACCAGCATCAGAGTCAAGGGCCTCCAAGACAGCATGGTTTTATGGGGCAGGGAAAGCAAATATGTTTTCATTTAGTTTTATTGAGTTTGGTTTAAATTGCATGAAAATTGGAGTAAGGGAAGGATGTTTCACACACCATTTGCATAATGGCTATAAATATATCGCCCTGTGAGCAAGCCCACCTGTGGGATGCCTTCACAGTGAGCATCCAGTGCAGTGTAGGTCAGAGATGTTGGCTCAGGGATAGACCCTAATCCCTGATATGTGTTGCTCTTTTTGAAAGTTTTCTGCAAATGTGGTGTCAAATGTATGGAGCCATGGTTGCTGGCAGGTATGTCTCAAATGCAGGCTTGTGTTTACTGTAGGAACTGGATCAAAGTTGTTGTGCTCTTTCATGTAATTAACTCAACCCAAAAGAAATATCCAATTGAGTGATTTACTTAAGATGAGCAAGGCACTTGGGAAATGTAAATACTTCAGTGGAAGGGATGCATGGG
This sequence comes from Empidonax traillii, assembly GCF_003031625.1. Lineage (NCBI taxonomy): Eukaryota > Metazoa > Chordata > Aves > Passeriformes > Tyrannidae > Empidonax > Empidonax traillii. The sequence continues at coordinate 1,368,779 of NW_020955250.1, forward strand.
AAAAAATGAGTGTCAAATTGCCCCATAGGTCTGTCATGCTTCCATTTCTGACATTTGTGTCAGAAGCTGGTTGCTGAAACAGATACCTCCCACTTCCCACCCTTTCAGGAGCATTTGCTTTTGCAATTGTTCCATACTATATCATCCCTATTGCTGTTCCTTGTGCACCAGCATGTATAAATCTATGTTTTACACTCGGAGGCCTCAGCCCATGTACGTGCCTGCTTGTGTGAGAAATGAGTCCAGTCAGTATTTCTTCTTTATTTTTGTAAAGGATTACTGAAAATGTTTCCCTCATTAGAAATGAGATGATGGGAAGTTTTCAAAGACAAAAATGTCAAACACCTAATTCCTATTAAAAATAAATGGGAATCAAGTGTCTGCCAATTAGGCCTGTGAAAATCTTTCTGGTGGTCTATAGGGTTGAACCAAATTACATTGAAAACCAGATGGGAATGTGTTATGGATGAAGTGATTGCCTGAGACAAAGTGTTGCCTGTTAGAGGTGGTCCTAAGTGAAATTTTCAATGTCTGTCTGTATATATCCAAGAGATGTCATATTAAGAGCCCATTTACAGAGCACGAACTTGGCTGCACAAATATTGCTATGTACATTGCTTCCATTTCGTTTTCATATTTTGCAAGTGATATTAAAAATTCATGCCTACAGTCATCATGTTTGGATATGTATTCACTGGATTGCAATGGAAAGGTTAATAGTTACTTAACTTATTCATAGAGCTCCTAAAGACAGTCCTGTGGCAAAACTTGAACCTTCAGGGTTGTAGCCTTTCAAAATAGGAAAGGAAATCTCTATTAGATTAAGAGTCTGATGACCTGTGGAAGAGGTTAGAGCAGTTTCTTTCACAAATTACAGGACAAGGGTAAGATGTTGCACAGATGTGCAGATGCCCTCCTGGGCAGATCAGGGCAAGGACTTGAACTTGGGTCACCTTTGTCATGCAGTGACCAGAGAGTATTAAACCCTCTCCTCTCTCCACCCCAAGTCCCATTAAAGCCATCCTCAGGACGTGTTCCCACTTCAACCAAGTTTCTTCAGGCAGAAATATTTGACTTAGTCCCTGTTGTGAGGTGCCACACATGCCAAGAGGCTCTGAAAAAGATGCTGCACTGATAATTTCCATGACAGTCTGCACACAGAATTGTCTAAATAAATCAGAAGGTAGGAAAAGGAGGTTTCTGAGGTATAAAGATTAAGTGATTTACCCAAATCTTGGGAAATTTGGGGTAGAGCTGAAAAACTGAGCCCACATCTGCTACTCCCAATTTTGCACTTCAGATCTGCTCCTGGCTGTGATCGGCCAGTGTCTTAACACTGTGGTTTGGGCCAATACAATTAAAGGTCTGTGGTAATAGTGTACCTCAAGTGACAGGGACTGAAACCTCTGAGTCTAGATGGCTTTCAGTCTGCCTGGTTCCTTAATCCCCAGCTATGAAGTAGAAGAGGGCTGGGGTCCTGGTGCCGCTCCATGAAATTCCCAGTTGGCCAGGATGTGAATAACTCTAATATTGAGGCACTGATGAAGTGCACGTAGAACTATTTCTTAAACTGTTGTAGGAGAAAAAAGGTTTATGCTGGTAGGGTCTTGGAGATCAGAAGTTTTCACAAGTGGAAGCTGATTTCCTATTATCTAATCTGCACTTGAAACAGAGTAATAAAAAAATTATCAATGGAGCAGTAGGTCTTGGTTGTTTCTTTAAAGTTATTCTTCTACTTCTCTGGGTAAACTTGATTGCTCCCTGACTTTTGTTTTGCTGTAAAATCAATAGATAGATTCTGCTTGTGGAATACTTTTATTATCATTATTACTGTTGTTGAGCCTTTCACTCTGGCTTGGCTCCATTTATGAGGAAAGTTTGGTAGAGCAAAACCAGCTTGACAGGGTAAAGGGGTCTTGAGCAAGCTCCTGTGCTGAAGCTAAACTCTTGGCTCTTACTCAAGAGTCAAGTGTGAAATCTTAGATTGCCTAAGGTGTGATAGAGTAGACTCTTTTTCCTTTTCTAATAACTACATCATTTTTCTCCACTGTAGTATTTCACAAGTTCTATTTCCCTGTCCATTTAAGAAATGTGATGTGGGTAACTGAACTATGTGAGTTCGTTAATCTTCTTCAGCTTCTAATAGATCAGCATTGACCAATAAACTGCAAACATCACTCTGACTAGGGCTGACAAAAAAAGAAAGTATCTTCAAAAGCTTTGGTGGATTTTATTTTTCCTTTTTTTAACTAAAAGAAAAAAAATTCAGAGAGCTGCTACTTTCCTGGAAAGACTGTAAGTTTCATTGGAAAAATCCCAAGCCAAAACATTTCAATAGGAAATGCACATATTTCTGTTTGGGTTTTCTCTCCTACCTCCCCCATTCTCAAGTTGCTAGACTCAAATTGTTCTTTTATATATATGTAAAATGAAGTTTGCTATCAGTGAATGCTGTTAGCTTCTGTGCAAGCATTCTTAGAGGTGTTAGATGTTGATTTTTAGAGCTCACATTAGCAGCTGTCTCTGACTAGCAAAGAGCTCAATTAATGTGGCCATAAATTTGGAGCAGTTACGAACTCCATTTCTTCTTCTCCTCATCTACAGTTAGAAGCCTTTTCTCCTCTAAGTACAGGTATTTTAAAAATGTGCTTAATAAAGTTATTTTTATTCCCTGGCCTCTTCTCAAGGTTTGATGCTGAATGAAAAATGGGCAGCTCTCTAGGAACAGTACATCGTAATGGTTGCTTTGCTGCAGAGGGATTTGTGAATTTTATGCTTGTGGTTACTTGGTTTTAACAAAGTCAGTCTCTCTGGGGCCAGCAATTGTAGTGTAAGCATAATGGGCACTTTTGACACAAAGAGAATTTATGACAAGAATAACAACCTGCTTATGGTTCTTGTAATAGCCTATGAGATCGTATACCATGACCTGCCTTTGAAATCATGTCAGATGTGGACTCAACTCTAAAATATACAGCTTACAGTGACCATAACTTCTACTTCTCCTCTACGACATTACAAGGGAGAGAGAGAGAGGTGGATCATGCTTTCTGAACATTAATTTAATATTATAACCCGTGCATCCGGAAGCAGTTGGCTAATTTCCAAGCTCTTTCTGTGGGATGGAAATAGTTGCTTCTCGTTACCTTGAGTCTATCCCATGACCAGAGACAAGAAGACAACAAATAAGAAGCCTTGTTAAGGTACTAGCTAAGCTGTTAGGAACCATATTTGTCATAGTGACTAGACAATCACTCCAGGGAAAGTTGTCTGCTGACTCCAATTTCCATTCTCTGTGATCCTACTATACAGATTTTCCTTCTGTTTCTCATTCTTATCCTCAAGATCATTGCCTGTTAATCATTAAATGAAGTCTGTGTATTCCCTGCAATTCTTCACTCTTGGAAAAATTGTTGCCACATGGAATGTTTCCAAAGCTTTAATTTCCCCAAGGATTGCCAAAATATAACTTAATAAGAAAACAGAAATATAACAATATTTTGCTTTCCCTTTCAATCTAATTCTTTGTTGTTGTTGTTTTTAAATCTAGAATTTTTAGTCCTGAGTCTCTCAACACATGTAGAAATAATTGCCAAAATGTAAATTTGCCAGAGTAGAATGAGAACGGCATAAATTCAGTGGCAGACCACAATGATCCGCAACAATCTGTGGACTAGCTCATAGGGGTGTTGAAAATCCTCGAGAAAAGAAAGTTTATAATCAATAGGCTTATGTTTTCTACATAGGGATCAGCAAATCAAAAATATTTTTAAAAGCTCCCAATCCCACTGGAATTATTCTGTGCTTGAGCATAGGGGTGAGGTCATCCTTTAAACAACTTTCTCACCAAATTTTCTATGGCTTGGTGTTACATGATGCTTGGAAAATACCTGGCTCCCCAAACAACCTCAAATTCTGTTTCATTTTAAAGAATATTTCTTGTATATTGCTGCCATGTTCTCTCTTGTTACAAAGTATACTTATTAAGGTAGATTTCCTGATGACCTCAAAGTTTCTTGTATGAATTTTGAACATTATAAAAGCAGTTTTAAAGAATTTTAAGTTTGATAGTTGGGAAAAAAAAATAAAATCAAATGAATGTGCCAAGTGCTTGTTTTCTCCAGACAAAGGGAGGTGTAGTTCCCACGTGTGCTACCTGAGCTGTTTAGGGTGATGGTTCTTACATATCTTAGGGCAAAGCTATAAGACATGGTGATAGATCACTTTTCTTGCTGGCTTTAAATTGATTTACCAAGAGAAGAAAGAGAAAAAAAACCAAAACCAAACCCAAAAACCCAAACAAAAACACAAAACTAGAACAAATACTTAATCTTTCTACTTCCTGTAGCACCGTATATTTCAAACATCATTACTTACATTCAACTGGGTCTTTTCCAATATCACTCACAGAACATGGAAATTCTCCAACTGACTTCAGAAGTTTTTGGCTTGAGGCCTGATATCGAGAAGTGGACTTGAGCATCTGCCTGAGCACTGCTCAGCAGTGCCTGAGAAGAGGCAGCCTGAACTTCAGGCAGTGCTGTGTCTGATGACCTCTACAGTCATGTTGTGGGAAACTGATTTACCAAGGGGTCAAGTCATACCCTTGCCTCGGTTCTGTCCCGTTTGCTGATTTTCAGCCTCCTTCCTCTTTGCAGGGACTGTGTGTGCTGAATGTGGCATTTTAGGGCCATACAAACCTTCAGATCCTGCATTCTTGAACACACTGGAAACTTTACCAATAATGGGGGGTGAGCACCCACTGAGTCCTGGTGTATGGGGCGAGCACTGATTTATAAGGATGATAACTGGATGGCGCACATAAAGGTCTGCTCAAGTCAAACTTTACAGTAGAAGTGATCTAAGGATAAGTGCTTTTATAGCCATCCTTACAAAAAGTTTAGTGCCTTTAAACTTTTATTTGCTTAAATGCAACAAAAGTTCAGTTGTAGTCATAGTTGTTTATTTTACAAGGCAGTTATAAGGTGGATTTTGCTGCTGGTCAGATTTGTAAAAAACACATGCTTTAACATTGACTGGTGTGTTGAACAGAATAGTTTTCTCTTTTTGGATTATCCTTTTGTGCGTTTGTTCCTGTTAGCACAATAATAGAAGGAAAATGGTTGATGCTGCTTTATCAGGAATGGTAATTGATTCCTAAATTCAACTGAAACTGATAGGAGTTTCATAGGAAATCCTTTCAAAAAAATTGCTTTGGTTTATTCAGTCATTAAAAAAAAAAAAAAAAAAAAGGAAATTAGATTTAAGAATATGTTGATGGTTTTAAGTCTTGGTGAGTAATTATCCAAAACTTTGGAATTTGGATTTCATTTTGTTAAACTTCCAAAATCTGATGGCTGACTGGAGACTTCCAGAGCTATGATGAAGCTGCAAATCTGTTCCAGTTGTATTTGCATGTGAACAATGTGCTCAAAATATACAAAGGACCCTAATTCTGAAATCAGTTAAATACATTAACTAAATTTAAGGAAAATCAATGTATTTGGCTCATTTGAATAGTGGAGCACTCCCCAAGTATATTTCATTGGATAATCAGGTAGGAAAGAGTTAACAAGTCAAATTTGCATCCTCTTTCTAGAGTTGTTACTGCCTTAGATTATATGTGGCAAAACAATTAAAAGTCAGCATAAAGGATGGATTTCTGTGTCCTCTGAAAAATAAATAGGTCCATTTTCAATAAATTATGTGAAAGAAGTTGAGCCCTCAACTTGTTATTCATGTTACCTGTGGTCTTGCATGTTTAAACAGTTCTGCTGCTTTGGTTAGCAGCGATACAGATCCTACCACTATTTGCAATCCTTCATTTGCAGTTCTGCAATACAAAATTTAACAAACTTTATATATTTATTTATTTATCCATACACCACACACCATCTTACTCCTGAATGTTTTGTGGAGGCAAATATTTCACCGAAAGGAAAACTAATTTTCCTCCTTCTGCCTTTCTTCAGAAGGAAACAAAAATGAAATCTAATTGAAGGAAAGCTCTACTGAGAGGGTGAGGAGAACAGAAAAAGATTCTATTATATTGCTTGGATCAAGATATTAGTATGTGAGATCCAGTTTCACATAGACTTCAAAAACAAACAAAGACAACTCCTTTTGAGCTTCTAGCAATGTGACGGGCTCCATAAGATCAGAGCTCAAATTTACATGGATCTGTATTAGTTCAGGTATGAAGAGTTTCATTTTGCTGATCTTTTGAAGCAAATTCCACATAGCAGCACAAGAAAGGGCTGCCACATCGGATTTGACACCCTCCAACTGTGCCTTATGCCAATGTTTTCGTTGGTTCCCTCCTTACAAAATAGCTCTTTGCCAGTTTTCTGAGGGCTCCATCCTTTCTTTCTTTTCCTTTTTTTCCCCCCTTGTTTGAGAATGGTTTAGTTTGGGATTGTTGAAGTATGTATAGAAATAGCCATGAAGTAGAGGGGAAAGGAAGAGCTGGCTTGCAAAACCCCTCTATTTTAGCTGAAATAATAACCCTATTGGAAAGTGATCTGTTGTTTTGTTTTAGTCTGTGAAGAGTTCTTACTCTGCATGCATTTATTAGCAAAACATGGGTGTAATTAATAGTTTTACAGTTTCTAAGATCTGCACATGTAAGCGTAAAATACATCAGTCCTTACTCAGCTCCTGGCTTATGTTGCTTCTTAGACTCTGTTAGGCTGTGCTTATGCATTAACTACCTGCTTTGCCTGGTTGTTTCAAGCTGCCTTGCACTGACTTCAAGCTTCCTACCCTCTGGGCACAAGACAGCTCAGAGACGTGTGGCTGCATGCTCAGGATCTGTATGGCAATCCCTTTTTCACATAAAGGACTGTAGAAACTGTCACTGAATACAAAAATTCCCATAGAGCTATGGATTAAGCTATGGCAGCATGTGACATGGCAGAAGGCAGCCAAAGCCCCGGCAAACTGCCCAGTGCTGTCCTTGATGCCTCTGGCTGTGCTGAGTACAACCCCAGAGTACAGTCCTTGCAGTGATGGTGCTTGTGTGTTTGCTTACTCTGCAGATCACACACAAGCAACCAAAATGTGACCCGATGTACCCAGCAAATTGAATTACTGTTAAAATAACACAGCTAAGGCAACATAGAGCTTGCTCTATATTGCTGTTGTGGCTCAAAAGCTGCTCTGAGCAAATGGTAGTAACTGACAGCTCCTATATTATGCTATATATGGGCCATACCAGCATCTTACAGGCTTATCTTTTGCAAGATGGATAGTTACTCCCTGAATTCTGCAACTTTGTCAAAGACGTAGCATTTAGTTTGCAGGCATGATGCACTGTATCAAGATCAGCAGTTTTATACTGTTTTTCAGAAGCTCCTGCCACACAAGCCTCCCCTCAGTAGGTGGGAAGTGGTTTGTGATCTAAGCTTTGCAAAGAGAAACAAGCAGGGTGACTTCATGGCATTCAATACAGGCTGTTCCTTCTCCCCAGAAACGGTTGGTAAAACAGCCACATTTGCGATAAACATTTTGATTTACAGTTGAGCTCATTAATGATTTAAAGTTTGGAAGGAGTGAGTTGGGTTGCACACATGTTGGTTCTTAGGTCTTCCTTTGTGAGGCTTTGAAGTTGGAGTCCATTTAGAAATTCTCTGCAAATTTTAGAAATAACATTTCTGTGAAAACGTAACGCAAAATCTGGTGGCATATGGTTGTATTTAGGTGACTAATACTCACTTGGGGCCACCTTCTTAATTTACTGCTGGCTTCACCATTCATGAGTAATGCATCCACTCCTAGCTCATGCCAATAAAGCTTTATGCCACCGCACATATAATATTTCATTACATGTCTTGCTTTCCCCATTGCCGTGGCACTTGTTTGGTTTTTGTTAACAGATAATCACCAAAATGAATAGCACAGTAAAATTACATAATTTGTAATTAGCTTTAACCATTAGAAAGTCTAAAAGCAGACTTCGTAACACCAAGACTCCAAAGATACCATGAAGTTAAGGAGTTGATTTTCAGATCACAGTAACAGCGTGTAAACATACCCTGCAATGTTAAGAGTTCTTCTGCAAGAAATGTTTTAAAAATAAGGTGATTTTTTTTTTTTTAAAGAAGGCATATCTGCTGAGTTGGACCATAACAAAATGTTTATTTTTCTGACAAAATGTTTATTTTTCTGTCTGTTACATTGTGAAAATTGCCAATTTTTTTTTCCTATAAATCATCCTGGATTCCAGATAGCAGCATAAACAATGCCATGAAACTCTCCAGTACCTCCTCTTCTTCACATTCAGGATTTGGTTGCTTTCAACAAAAACTTTTCAAGGCTGTTTTAAGTGACTTGTACATAACGGAGAACCTCATCTGCCTCTGAGACTTGGCTGTCAAAATTTTTACAGCTGATGTAAACTGGCACATCATCATGTTCCTGGGATAGAGACAAAGGCAAAAATAGTTTTTCGTTAGTAGTGGTGTTTGGTTTTACTTTTTTTTTTTTTTTTTTTCAAGTCAACACTGGGGAGATGAGTGTTCTCCAGAATACAGACTGGAGAATCAGACCACAGACCAAGATACGGGAACTAGGAGCTATTTTTAGTGAGAACAGGTTCATGAGTGGAAGAAGGGGAGATTAAAGAGGACAAAGAGAAGAAACTCACTCGTTGCCCATGTGCAGTGTGCTCTTGCCCTGGCTCCATCAGTTCAGCCTATATAAGTGTCATTCATGATGAGGTCACAGAGTTATGCTTTCAGTTGTCTGGAAGCTGTAGGTCAGATGAAGAACATCTCTTAAAGATCTGACAAAGTATTTTAGACAGAAGACATAATTTTTTAATTCTTCAAAAGACAAGTTAAATGTATTCATTGCATAAGAAATCTATAATTTAACAGCAGCTGTGCAGCAGCCTTTCCATGCTATAGTGCAGTCTACTATATTGATGATTTCAAATATTTATACCATCATCCCACATTCATGAAAAATATTTAAATTAAACATGCATAGGAACAGATGCCATTCTGTTCTGGCAAGAAAACCTAGTCATAAACTTCTGCTTATGAAATGTTATTTCACTTGACCCCTATCAGTAGGAACTCATGAAAATTAAACTGGGGAAGGAGAAATATTGTATGTAAGCTCTTTTCTCAGTGAAACCTTTGAGTGGGTATGTGAAGACAAGATGTTTCCATTAAAAGCAGAACACAGTTTGATTTGATAAGGTGAAGCTCACTGCTTTAACTTCTAATTCAAGAGTCAGTGCCCACTTAAAAGTTTCTTTTCACCTGCAGAAGGCACTTGTTATAGAAGCTTTCTAGACCAAACTGCAGTTATTTATTTCAGTGGTTAGTGCTTCTATTAATTGTAAAGTAACTCCATTTATTTTTGGATTAAAAGGCACAACTTTATTTTTGTTCTTGCTATACTAAAAAATCCAGAGAGAGATTGTTTCTTAGTAGTTCTAGCTAATGAGATGTTATGAAATAGGGAGAAGGGAAAGGAAATGTCATGTAAAGATTTCAGGCTAAGGATGTCATCAGCCCCAATCTATTCAAGTTAAACATTTACATCTCTGCATGTAGTCCATATAGGACTATATATGCATTTGACTGGCATATTTGTAGCTTAGCCTGAACGAACAATTGGTTCTATCTATTGTATCTAATCTATCTTGGCATTTATACAATCCTTTAAATCCTGCTTTCTGATGGAAGTTAGAAAAATAAGTGGGTGATTTCATGGTTTTCTCCATTTCTAACAGATCCTGTTTGAGATGTTAGTCTTGGATTTTCCTCTGACCTTGCATTTTAACTGTGTTAACAGATTTTATTGTATATGTCCTCCCTTCCCCCTACCCAGCGGCTGTAAAACAATTGTGGGATTTATTGACACTGCAATACTTATAACGTATGTTATTTGTCATCTTACTCCTGTTTTCGTTTGCAAAGGAAAAAGCAAAAGGGGAATCTTGGACTTACACACTAGCTCTGCTTTTCCATATGATACTGTCCTGGGAATCAGAGTTGGACTGGTAGAAAGGTTTGATCATTTCAGGGGTAGCAGTGGTCTCATGATGCTGAGCAGTGACAGTGAACCAGTATTGCAAGTGCATCACACCCTACATCTGTCCAGAGCACAGAGTTCTGCCTTGGTTTTAAAGAGAGTCTCACAAGGATGGGATTCTTTGGCTTGTGGAGGGAGGCCTGTCAGCCCTGTGGGGAGGCAGCTGTGGGCAGCTCAGTATTGCAATGTTTTGGCCAAATCATTGAGAGATGATGCCTGAGAACATGTGGTGCAGTAGATTCCCCAGTGACAGAAACCCAAACAAGCTACAAGACCTTGCAACTTGTATATAAATGAAGCTCACACTGCTAGTTAGGTGCAATTTGCCTTATTCTGCTGACTCTACAGTACAGTTTCTGGTAGATTTTTTTCTCCCCAATTTTTATTAACATTATACTAGATAAGAAAATATTTTTAAATCAGCAAGATTTCACGGTTAGGAAGTCATCAGATTTCCTCTCCAGAGTGTTTTCTGGGAAATGACAAAAGAAAGGACAAAAGGCACAAGAGCTGACTGGTGATGTGACAAGAAGGTACCTTCATTTTTGTACTCAAAGAAGTGTGCAAACACTGTTTCTTTCATGGCCTCTTTACTTGCCTTTAAACTTGATACTGTGTGAGTCGGAAGTAACAGCCATGCCCAGCAAACCAAGATGCATGACCTGGGCTGTGCAGACAAATGCTAACCCAACTCTCACCATGTCCTTAATTCTCTGCTCTTTGTCCCTGTCCTCAAAAGGCTGTATAAAAAAATAATACTGTGTTTTGCTGAGAACAGATTTGTCAAGTTACAAAAAAAAAAAAAAAAAAAAAAAGAACAAGAGCTAAGAGACTCAGATTTAAATCTTAATTCACCCAATTAAATGTAGAATCAGGGGGTTTTTTGTAAGTTGCTTAATTATGGGGCTTTTTTTGGAAATATATACATGCTCACCTGCTCTCTGGGAACTGAGAGTGAAGGAAATACATTCTTTATAGCAAAGAATCAGTAACAATAGATTAAGTTTCTCAGGTAGACACCATGTTTAGTTTACAGTCATGGCCTATTTAAGAGTTTAATATTTGTTTGAGTATTTGTGATATCATCATATTTATAATATGTTTTTTAGAACGAGTAACATAAACACTCTGGGACTGTATTCCTTTCTTTTTCCCATCATGTTCTCCTCTGCCACTACTGCCTATGTGTCCCCCTCCTGAAAAAAAAGAAAAAAATTTTAAAATTTGAAAGTTGCCAGGACAACACAGTGGAAAAATAAAAGGGGATTTTGGTAACAAAACGGTCAATGATTAAAGAATTTGAAATATAATTTAAAAAAAAAAAGTCTGCCAAGATATCTGCCCTAATGAAAGACTGACCAGTATTTTTTCATGTGTGATATAGTTTACAAAGCAGGAAAGTATTTACCATAATAAACTGTGCTTTTATTAGGGTTAGAGTAGACCATATTTCCTATGGGCTAGCCTTGGAACATTTGTGCATCCTCACTTTTTTTTTTGTTTTAATATAGCAACTCATGTATCATTAATGTAAATTCTTTGCATTTAAGTAGTAAGTGGATCAGTTGGACTGAATATTTATAGCAGGTCCTGGATTGATAGTCTTAAAAGCTTAGAAACCTCTGTTTACATATAGTTTACACACAGTACAGTTAGAGTACAGGCGATGCAGCAATCCTCTCACCAGAAAATAACGTGGTTAAGGGAATGAGTTGCTTGGGTTCCTGGTCTAGCGATGGGCTCTCCAAAAAGTGTCAGAAGGGTGATTTGCTAAAGACCACTGAATGATGGACAGGACCTGTTCTGGGACCCTCCAAAGTACTTGTAAGCAAAGCAGTTGTAGGGAAATGCCATTAAGATGCAGATAGTATCTTCACGGCTGCTTGTATCAATGGAAATTAGTGAGCTATCATAACTCTTAGGGATGGGTAAACTGACTGAAAATGTGCCCTCAGCCATACCAGTGGCAATTTGCAGTGATTGCATTGCTTATGACAGAGTTGCTACAGGTCTCAAGAAAAGTAACTGAGGAAAGAACTGGCTTTATCTCTGGTCTTTTGATAAGTGGTATTTTACTAATATAAAGTGTACACACCAATATCCTGTGAAATTCCTGCACGTCACCAGCGGTTTTTATTCGTGCCCATTAAAATGCATTACAGTGCGGAGGTTGCTGAAATGTAAATTAAAGGCTACGGCGCTCATAGTTTAACAGCTGCCATGTAGATTGACAGCCTTTGTGCGCCCAGCTGGCAGTGTCAGGTTAGTGGGTCTCTAGTCACAACATTAATCAGCTTTATTAGTGCCACTAATACCAATTTGTAAGCAGACTGCAAGGATCAGACGGCCCAGCTGTCAGGCACTGCACATAGATTATTACAGGATTTCTTTTTATTGTTTAAGATTGGAATTATAATTTAATTAGGGAATTTAACTATTTTTTACACCCACTGAAAACTAGCAAAGATTTAATAATAATAAAAAAAAAAAAAGTTAACTTCTTTACCCCACCATTCTACCATCTTTTCTACTTGCCGCTCCCCATCCTCCTCCCTGCCTCCACCCCAGCATGCACGGGAGAGAAAATGAATTCGCTTCACAAAACCTGTTGTAGCATATCACTTGCTGAGATGAAGAACTTCTTACACTGCAGCAACAGCTCATATTGTGCTAGTCAGGATTTCCAACTGATTTCAACAGATTTTCCTTACTGCGTTGATGTGATATACCCAGTGCCTTGGAGGACCAAGAAATAGAGGGATTGTGTTTATAATTTCCTCAAAAAAAACCTGCTAGCCGCCTGCCTGGTTCCTAGTTTCGTCATAGTAATTACTAATTTTTCATCAAAACGTGTGTGTGAACTGCACAAATCTGAGGACTTTACTAAATTAGGGTCGTGTTGTACAGTAAATTCTGATTCAAGAAAAGCAGAGCAAATATAAATACATGGACATCTCTTAAAACTTCCTCTTCTTTTTGGCATGGGACCTCTTTTCCTTATTACATTACACATCAGTTTCAACTCAGTTTTAATTAATGATTTTAAATTAGGCTAAGAGGATATTAGCTCGCAAAGCCTAGCAATGAAGAATGGATGTTGTGGCTCAGACACAACCTTCCAAAATCTCTGCAGCTCACATCTTATAACACTTTCATGTCAGTCATACAGATTACATTTCCTGCAACACTAAAGCAGCTTTTCTAGTGGGTCAGAAACATGATAGGTTTATCCTTCAGCATGGCCTGAAAATATACTGAGGAGGGGAAAAACGCCCTTAGCATGTACTCTTAATGCATTGAAAAAAGGGAACTTAAAGATGAGATTTCACAGACTTAGAAGACTAATGCAGGAGACATTTTTAAGGAGTGTCACAGAGCTTTTCTGATGCCCCAAAATGCAGGTTAAAGGGAATTCCAGATAAGAGGTCCCTGTCCCCCATAGTCTCCTATCTGGACCTGCTGTTCAGACCACACAGCAGTAGGGTCCACACCTCCAGAGTGTGGCCCTACCAGGATTGTTGCAGAAATGGGCAGGCTCTGCAGGAATCTGGCTTCTGTGCTACTGGCTGTCCTGGGTGATAGGGTGAGTCCTGTGTTCCACACAGAAAGGTAATGGGACATGCTATTTCTTAATTTGTTTGATTTCTGTATATCTCAAAAAACAGTCAGTGCTGAAACACATACGAAGAGGTCATAGGCAGCTGATTGAACACCCAGTTTATGTGATATATTGGCCTTGCTGGGCAGGAGCAAAAATACAGTTTCTCTTTAAGAAGATTCTGGTTTTAACATATGAATTCTGACAACCAAATCTAATCCCACATTTTTCAGACCAAGTACCACAATTATGAAGAAATTCAGAAGAAAAATAGGACAAAATCAATTTTTTTTTCTATTTAAGGTATTTGATTTGTAACGAAACGTTTTGGGCAGTTTATGCATCTGAGGTATCAGGCCCGCCCAGACAGCAAGTGTAGTGGAAAATACAGGGAGTAATTTTTAAACATAAGAAAAGAATAAAACTATTAACATGTAAAGACTAAAAAATGAAAGGGTTCTTGTGATGAACTGTATCGGTGACCTGATGGACCTCAGATGACCAGGACAGTAAGAAGATGGGTAAGAACGGCTGTCCTGTTATACAACAGAGGTAAGTTATTAGCAGATGAAGTTGCAAAGATTACAGTGCTTACTGCTCTCTGGCAGTTAGCCACTTCTTCATTACAAGTGCCAACTTCGTCAGTGTTGCCATAAGTAATCCCAGTGACACAAGGGCAAGACCTCATCTTCCAATAGGTAAAATTGGGAGAATACTGAAATAGGGACTGCTTACAGATATTTTTGATAACTTACAGAGAGTGTGAAAAATACTAGACTGCTGGAAAAAGGAAACTTAGTGTATACATATAAAGAAGGAAAAGGATAATAGAGTGCAGCTTAACTTAATTTCTTCAGAAAATGCTAGAAAAAGAAAGAAAGGAGATAATACATAAGCATGTGGAAGCAAGCAAAGACCACAGACTTACCAACAGCAAATCATATAAAATATGTCTAATTTTCTCCTGTAACAGAACAAGAAGTATTTGGATGATGTTCTCAGACACAGGGTGTGACTCTTGTGGATGGTTCTGTGCAGGGCCAGGAGTTGGGCTCGATGATCCTTGTGGGTCCCCTCCAACTCAGCATATTCTGTGATTCTGTGAATATACCTTTGGAACAGGAGGGAAATTATATTCATTGTGTCTGTTGACTTTGTGGTTTGATACTGTTCCACAGTGTTTTCTTATAAGTAAACTACAGAAGTATATTTCTGATGAAACCACTGTGAGCTGGGTACCACTTTGACTGGAAAACTGTACTTGCAGATTGAAGAAACCAGAGGAGATCAGGCAGAATGGTCACAGACACAGAAACCATGATATGGAAGAGAAAAACGAATGAATGGTTTGTCTGAGGGAAAACAAAGTAATCTTTAAATACATAAAAGGGAGCAAACAAACTGTTTAACTTGCATAAGACAAAGTAATAGGTTCAAATTGTAAAACGAGGTTAGTCAATAGGAAAAAACCACTTTAGAATGATAAGAATAGTCAAGACTTGCTGGGGAGATTAGGGAGCCTTTGGTATGGGAAGGCTTTACAAACAAGTTGGGCAAGCATCTGTCAAAATGACGCAAGCATTGCTGATCTTGTGCTTGGCCAGAGAGTTGAGCTAGATTTCTCTTGAGGCCCCTTCCAGCTGCCTTCTCCTATAAAATTTGATGCTGTAACATCAGCAACATAATGCATGAGTTGGCTGTGGGCCTTGCCTTGCCGATATCATCAGCAAGTGCTACTTGGTGGAAAATAGCACAGGTTGTCTTGGGGCCAAGAAGCCAGTGTACTCATTGCCATGCCCCGGGGACCTGATCCACTTGGCGTCGAACTAGTCCCAGTCCCACGCCAGCTTTTTCACCTGTGTGTCCTTCTCACAGCTGCTCTCAGCTGGAGGACCAGGGCATCTCCACGTCAAACTTAAGGAGGAGGGAGGCACTTGGACAGCATGTTTGGCTCGTCAGTTTAGGCAGCACTTCAGAAGAGCATCCTCATGGACCAAGGTGGGCACCGGGTAGTGGGTCCACAATGACAACAGCAGAGGAGATGGCCCACAGTATAGAAATATTACTGCTGTTCTTACTGGAATAGTGGCTAATAAATCCCTTTAAAATGATGCAGGATCACAAAAGGCATAAAATGTGTAGGATTAAAAAACCTGAACAACTATTGAAGAGGTTAAACCTGTAAAGGCTGCAAAGTCTTTCTGTAAACTAGTCAGGCTGAATGAAAGGTCATTAGATTTTCACAAGCTCCTCTAGCTAAATAGTGCCTCTGCCAAGTTTTCTTTTGAGTTTAAGTATTTACAGATAAACTTCTCAAACTCAAAAACCTCATTCTAAAATAAAAGTTTAGATCATTAAGTGTGCATGTTTAATATTTGATGGACTTAAATATTTTATAGAAATCTTGGAGAAACAGAGTAAAGTTACTGGAACATATATGTTCTAATTATAATCCCCCTAGAAATTTGATGGGCTTATTAACTTTATGGAAGCTCAGATAAGTTGACCGTTTTAATTAAATGTAAACAACTTTCTAATAACAACCTTGACGTCTCTTCCCAGAGAGTGATCCTAGAGGCCCAGTGCACTTAGAAATACCAAGGAGTTGCATTACAACCTGCTGAGACACTGCTGTACTGTCAAAATAATGTGGCAGTGAGCGCATTTTGAACAGTCCTAACCCGATGTTCTGAGTCTCAGTCAGCTTTAAAAATGTATTGTTTCCTTCCAGCTTTATTAGTTCTTCATCTCTGTGTAAAGGGTAAACTTTCCAAAGTCTGGAAATTTAATTCAAAGTTTTATACTTGTTCTGAATTCAACAGATATGAATAGAACAGAGACATTTTAGTTACCTATATTTGTGGATTTCATGCAGTGATGTTTCTGATATTCTCAGGTACACTGAGGAGTCACAGGGTCTCTGTAGAGTGAGTTTGTATTTTCTTTCATCACAGTTTTCAGAAGTTATGGCCATGCGCAGCACAAATCCCTCTGCAATCAGGGAAATCAGTATGTGAAAAACTGTTGGTCAGCAGCAGGAGTAGAAGTCCAAAGCTAATCTGTTTCTGATGATGAAGACGACACCCTGCACATCTTGCATGACTGCTGCAGATGATGTGTCACAGCAAGGATATGGGATTAAAGGTTGGCTTTGTAGGCATGTCTTTTCCTGTATTTTCAAACATGGCTTCCAGTGTGGAAGAGGAGAGAGAGTTAGTGCATAGCTATCCTACAGCACTTGCCGGGTTTTTTATGAGCACAGAGCTCCTTTCTGGGTCATGAACCTGGCTATTGCTTCTGTTCTTCGAATGCTTAATCGTCCTGTCTTTGACTTGCCTCCTTTGGTCCAGAGAGAAACTGTTTTAACAAGCATACTTATTATCAAGTAAGAAATGTGTTTTATGCACGTTTGCTAGAAACTGAGAGAGGGGTCAGTTATGTAAATTATGTACTAGCACGCATGGTATGTTCAGTGCTTAGCAGGAGTAGTTGAGGCAGTTCAAGGTTTACTAACCCACGAAGAAGGGGCATTATAGGAGTGGAGAGATTTGCTCCTTCAGGCAAGGCAAAGGGAAAAAGGTTAAAAAAATCAAAAAAAGCTTGCAGTCAACTAAGCAAGTGGCACCAAGGCTGCCTTCTTTGTAAATGGGGGGCTTTTTGACAGTCAGAGACTGTGGTCCTGCTCTTTAAAACTGGTGGGAGAGCTGCCACTGAGACCTGTGAAGAGCAGGCAAGAAGCAGGTCAGTGAATCAGCTCCCACAGGGTGAGAGCTTAAGGACAAAGAATATTGATCCTCTCCTTTGTGCTGAGGGGAAAGCCCCTGGGAGCAAGAAAGCAGAATTAAGATGGAAACTACTTTTGCTTGCTATTTTCATCTATTTCTGCATTTGAATAAAAAACCAGCACTATTTCTCAAAGGAAAGTGGGTCCAGTCCTTCATGGAAGTTACTGTTGGCGAAAGGAAATGTCAGTTGGGAATAACTTCTGAGGAAGGATTAATCCTGCATAGAAGAGGAATGAAAGTCAGCAGGGAAGTGGAAGAGAGTGAAGCTCATGTTGCTCTCCATGTTTATGTCAAAGACCTGATCTCTGGAGTCCCTTCTGTCCCAGCAATGACATGCCCATCTTTGGACCTAGCTCAAGAAGATGATCACTTGTGTGTGTGTAAAAGTCTGTCCTGAAGTAGGTCATAACCATGAGTAAGGAAGGGCTGAGCAACACTACAGAGATCCTCTCTTGTGGGAGCCATACACAAACTTGAGATTATCTTAGGGAAGAAAAAAAACTACCTAGGCAGCTAGCACTCTAGTCAGGTTCCTTTTAAATGTCAGCTGTTCTGTGCGTTACTACAGTGGAGCTCAGTCTGCAATAACTGGCATTTATCAAGGCAATCTGTTTATTTTTTTTTAACATCTCATTTATGGCAGTTTTAAGTTCTTTACATTGGACTGTAGAAAATCCTCTTACAGATTCAGAAATGATCCCCCATATATTTATATAAACAAAGCTTAGGAATGGGAAATCTAAATTGTTAATCACTTGTGCTGTTTTCTCCATGGAAATATCAAGCAGCTTTCCTTTGAGAGGGTAAAATACCCTCTTTGCACTCCATACAAAAAGGTTTTCTTTGTTACACCTGCCAGCATGAAAAAGGATTAATTTTAACAGAGCTTAACCTACCCATCTAGGGGAAGCCGTTTAAATGACTCCATGTCTTGCTTGCTTTTAGTGGCACTACTCTGGTGACTTCATTTAGTTTTGCAAAATATAAGAGAAATTTTTGACTTATGCCACTCAAGTTTGCTGGATTTCATCACAACTGGTATGGATAATACAGGCAAACCTCGGCTGTACCTCACTATGAAAAACACGCATCTATTTCTGTATGATTTTTTTCAAGAGCATTCATCAGGGAGAGCAAATAAAAAGTAACAAATGCACCTTACTTACCATTACTTCATTTTATAAAGCAATGAATCCTAATCTCTTGATGAAGTTTCGGTGAACATTTGCAGAAGGCTTTCAGACTGTGTTATATATTAAGTAAAAAAATGTTGAGTGTTTTTTTCTGTGTCAGATTATTGGCATTTTCCTCTCTTTTAAGGTATTTTAAAAAGAACCTGTCTTTTGTAGAAAATGCAAGCCCAGAATTTCTGCCCAAAGGGACAGAGTACTGCAAAGAAAAATGTTAATTAAAGCAGGAGTTCAACAATAGATGTAGAGTGGCTTTTTATTATCTTGACACCCTCCATAGCCATTAACCTAAGTGAAGAAAATGCACAGTTGCTACAACGAGCACTAGTGTCATACATTTGAGTCAAAAAACTTGTTTATTAGCATAGACAGGCTGTGGAAACACTCTAGGAGAAGGTTCTGCAGACCTGCGCACTGAGGGCTCTGTAGACCTGCACGAGGCCACAGGGACATGGAACATGTGCATCTGTGATGCAGGTTCAGAGCCACAAATAGCAGAATTATAGGACACTTAGCTTTTTTAGCTTTTGTGATTTTACTGCCTTTAATGTGCTGGTAAGCTTATCAGCATAGATACTGGATTTTCAGTTTTAACTCCTGTGAGTAGGTCTTTAGGAAAGAAGTTGTGAAGAAAGAATACTGCAGTGATCACAAAAATCGGAAAGAAATGCAGTCTCCTTGGTTCCCCACTACTGAGGCAGAGGGAGCAGCTCTTAAACTATCCCTCTTGGCTACTTCAGAAAAAAAAAAAAGTGTAAAATTCAACAACATAAGTGTTCCCCACAGAAAATTTTTCAAACTTTTTGGACCAGCTGAAATATCTTAAGCACAATGGACCTGTCTAATTGCTGACATAATTTAAATATTTGAATTGAGCTGCTGCAGGCAGTATTTGATAAGAAAACCAGAACTGTGAAGGGTTTGGGGTTTTTTTTGTTTGTTTGTTTGGTTGGTTTTTGCTTAGTATCCTTCTTGCTCTCTTCTTTTCTTTATTCTTGGTGTTAGCAGTGGTACCAAATAGTGTGTTTAGAATTTGCTTTAACCTATTTATAATGAGCAACCTCACTAAGCTGAAAAGTAAATTTGTACAAAGGTCCAGGTGACATCAGCTTCTGCAAATACACTGGAGCAGATCAGTGAACAGGAAGTAATTAAACCCTTTAAGTGAAATAAATCTCACCATTTAATGGAATAAACAAAAAGTTTGCTATTTTAATCTTGAATTTTGTTAAGAAATATTTTTGTATCATAAAATATCATCACCAAATCCAAGATTTAATCAAATTTTTATACATTTGGATTTGGTTCATGTTTGCAAAATCCCTTGAACATAATGAAACATGTCACTGTGAAATGAAGTGTCCTGAGATATAAAATTTTTAATTCAGCTTAAATACAAAAAAGGGAATTTCTAGAAACTATTAGTAGTTCCTGTACTACAAGCAAACTATTTTAGTTCTATTCCTTTGTTTCCTAGATATGTATTTGCAGATAAAACACTATACAATAAAGATTTCCAAGAGGAATAGAAAATTGGGACTTGTCTTTATGAAGGATTAAATCTTCATGTGTGTGATATGTTCTTTCTCTTAACACGATTATAGAATCATTATTTTTAAATTTCCCACAGCAATTTAACTTTCCCCCCTTTTATTTCTGTAAAAGTTAAGGCAGAGCAACTGCCTCTAGCAACTGGTCCTCTGCTCACTGATGGTGTTGACTTAGGAGCTATTTGAAAGAAACTCTGGACAACTTCTGTGAACTTGTTCAGTCTTGGTTGTTGTATCTATTGCAGCCATGAGCTGGTGGGTGCTCCTGCACTGGAGATGTGTGACTGACACCAGCTGTGTGACTGTAGGATAGGCATTTTAGGTCGTTGTAGTGGAACCTTAAGGCTTTCCCAGATCCTCTTCTTGTAGCCTCTGTGATCTGAAGGACCTCTTTTTGCTGTGCCAGGCTTTGCAAGTTTGTTTAGCACACAGACATTAGGAGAACAGCTGCCCCAGCCACGTTATTTATAAATCTGGATAAACTCTGTAGTTGAATATTTTTAGCAGTAGGTTTCTGAAGCCAGGAGAGCAACACCAATCTAAAAAGAAGGCCTAAGCATTTAATGTGGTATTTGATTTAGAGTAAGGCTCTTGAAAAAAGGTTATGTCTACAGCTTGATAAGGATTTGATCTATAAAGATCCAACACATCTACAGATCAGTAAGTGCAACTATATTGCAATTAATTAAGATCTGCTTTTAATGGATTATCAAGTGTAAATTATTTATTGCGGAGTAGTAACAGTGTTAGTTGGAGATGCCACTTTCTCCTATAATGTTCTGCTGCTGTGTAATTTCTAGGCAGGGGGAAAGCTCCTTGTTATTGCGTATGTAGGACTTGTGCTTTTATTTTTTTTCTTGAGATAAAGTAACATATTCACATAACAAAGAATAAGGCACAAAACAGAGACTGCTTTACTGGTGACACCAGACTTAAAAATCACATCAGAAAAGGGAGTTTTTCAATGCCAGATTTTGCCCTTATAGTAAGCAACTTCAAAGGAGGTGTTGCTAACTTTTAGCTGTATTTTTCCAGGGAACATGTGGGTGACATCCTGAGTTTTCTTGTGTTACTTAGCTGAGTTTTGTGATAAAGTGAGAATTTCCAGACATATTACATAAATTGTATTACAGATTACATAAAGTATATTAACAATCTTATGGTTTGGAAAGTACAATAAACTCCCTAAATAATCTAGTTATTTTATTTGCAACTTTTTGAAATTGTCTATTCCTTAATTACACATTATATAATTAGTGTTTCTGTAAGAGTATCTACTGTATTCTTTTCAGTTCCTCTCCACATCCTTTTTTTCTTCTGTATTGGCATATTCAATTTTACGTGACAGGATAAGTTGATCTGAAGGTGATCTTGAGCATGACATAGAGGTCAAGATGCATTAAATACTTGAACCAGAAAGGAGGTGACACAATGGCAGTCTGGAAATTAACCTGTCTGAATCCAGGGCTACTTTTTGTTCCCGAGTTTGCATCTCTTCAACATCGATTGTTGCTAGAGCAGAAATAGGAATGCAACCTTACCTTAGCTGAATTTGTAAGGTTAGTACATGAGGGTTGAAAGGTGCTCTGATGTGATGATGCTGAAGAACTTAACAATGAATTACCATATATCATCATCTTTTTGTAGTCATTTAGGTAAAGAAATGGGTTTTAGCATATTTCATGCATTAAATCTTCCCTTTGCAGATATTTCTGATACCTGTGGCAACTGTGCCTCAGATTGCTGTGTGTATTTTCAGATGCAGTGAAGCATGTCAGCCTCTCTGAAAGAGCCTTGTACAGTAATTTCAGTGGGCCATGCATTTTGGAAGCATTGCTCGCCAAGTAAATTGTGCACTGAAGAATACAAGTGTGGTTTAATAAATGTATATGTAGTCTTAAAAAAACTTGTCAATACATCCAAAATGCCAAAGACCTTGTTTTGCTCTCACCTCTGGGAGAATCTTAATGTGGTGAAAAGGGCACATTCAGTTTGGAGCTTTTGTTGAGGTTTATTTTTCTGTTACTACTTCTCCTCTGTCTTTCAGTTTTCTGGAGAATAAACAAAGTTTATTTTTTTCTCTACGGTTCTGAAGAACAACCCAATGAAAGCTGTCTGATAATGCAAAAGTATATTCAGTCTCCTATCCTACTTCACATTTACTGGATCCCTCTTGCAAGGCCAGCAGAACATTACAGATGAGATGTCTAGTGAGGTTTCTGTTTAGCCATAGGATTCAGCTGTATATGAGCAGTAATTGCTTTTCTACGAATATATCTTATATGTGGGTTCAGGAGTGGCAAAAGTGACTGGATCTGATTGTCCAGCACTAGTCTGAGTCTGTCTTTTCTGTGTTTGTGTGCCAATTTGTGTAAATCCCATGGGACTGATTCTTACTCCCTGGTAAGGTCTCTAATATACCCCAGCCTTGAGGTGGGGCTCAGTGTTATGTCAGGGCCTTGACATGCCCCTTCATATCCCCTGGATATTCCCTATAACCCTGCTGCAAAACAGCTGGCACTGCTGACATTTGGGAGGGCTTCCCTTCTCCCCTTTATCTTGCTTCTTGAAATGTGTTTTAATTACTGGGTCAGGGCAGAGAGAATTTGAAATCTGGGCTTCTCCACTTGTACACTGAATTTGTTTCATCCTGTTGAGCTGGTCACCTTTGCATCTCTCACAGCTGAATTAATTTCTTTTCTTATGGCATATTAAGCCCTTTTGAGCAGCACTCATATCATAGAATTGTAGAGTCTTTAAGGTTGGAAAAGGCCTCTAAGATATCACGGTACTGCTAAGACCTGGTAGGATCCTAACTGTGCTAAAACTTTGAAGAATTATTGTTAGTGCCCTCATGGGACAGATATATGTGATTTCCTTGATTAACACAGTTTGTGAAAATAACAGATAAATGTTTTTGTAATCATCTGTTTAAATTGCCTTACAGATTCCCATACAACATTCAGTGCACTCTCTACCCTTGCCAGGTTTCTTCATGGCTGTCCTTTAGGAATAAAATATACATATCAACAAAGCATATTAAATAAGTTTGCTGACCGTGGTTTGGGAGTTTATGTAGCCTGGTTACAGTTTGCTTGTAAACAAAAGCTTTGAAATATTACCTTATTATAGTAGTTCTATAATAGGACAACAAATAACATATAGCAGGGCTTGACCTATAATTATTTGCACTTCAGGTGCTTAACAAATGAGACACAGAGTGTCTCCCTAACAAATGTTTACCCTCCTCTTTTCCTTGGGACGATGACAAGGGTTTTCTATCCCTGGTTGATGACAGATGAAGAATTTGGAAAGTTCCTATCTCCCATCTGGGAAAGGCAATTGCAAGCTCAGTTGGCTTATTTTTATTTCTAGGAACAAGTGAATCAAGGCACGGATTTGTAAGATGCCTGCTCAAACATTTTCTCTGGCATTCTTTTCTCCTTTACCTTTGGTTTTGACTCAATAGGGCTGACCTGTATATTTTATCTTGTACCTTGTCTAAGAATCAGAAACACCATCTCTGCTTAGCTGCTACCCTGTATTTCTGTAGTGACAAACTAGGAGGGAAGGAAGGAAGGAAGGGACAGATGAAAAATGTCCTTCTTGCCCTCAGTGATGCTCAGGTCATGTCCTGAAGACTGATGATCCTTTGCAATCATTATCCGGATTGCTGTGATTTTTCTGCAGGGCAGCTTCTTTTATTTCTTTTATTTCCTTTCACCTTAGGCTGTGTGAAAATCAGAAAAAAAAAAAAAAAAAAAAGGGGGAAAACTGAAAGAAAGAGAAAGTAGAATAAAACACCCCACCAGAAAGCATCTCCAAGATAAGATGCTTGCCTGTATGATGTAGGCTGAAATGCTTATCCATGCTTTTGTGATTAGCAGGCTGGATTATTACGTAACCCTGCATCACCGGGTCTCCCTGATTCAACTCTCTCTCAACCCTCTTTGCTTCAAGTTCCCACTGCAATGGAAAGGCCGTGGTGAAATCTCAACTATAATATCCTTATGTTGACTTAAGCAAGGCTTTATGTGGCCTTGGTTCATCTTACAGCTCTGATCTGACTTCATCCCACTCTAGGGATGTCGGTGTGCTCTGCTAAAGCTGCCATGGATTAGATCACACAGCTTGTGAATGAGCATTTCCTTGTTGGAGATTCAGATGGAAAGCTCCCTCTAGGAAGAAATGAGGTTTTTCCACAGCTGAAATCAATGGCAAGGCTCTAACCAACTCCAAAGAAAGTAGGAATGGACCCCATAAATTGACTTTTCCATATATTACTCAAATTCTACAATTCACATGCTGCTTTATTTGTCCGATTTTTTTTTTGTTAAATTTAAAACACATTGATAATAAACTGCAGTCTCAGAATGACAGCTATTAATAATCAAGTTCAGAGCCCATTGAAACCAAGGGGAATTTTTATTGATTTTAGTAGGATTTGAATCACGATCTGAAATTATATTTTGACTGTCTTCTTCCCTAACCTTTTGCATACTGCTCAGTATTAGAATACAGTAATTTTTTGCTTTCTTCCCTCTTGTGGTTTTCTCTGCTGTACATTCTTCAAATAATCTATCTCGCCATAAAATACTTCATGTTTTAATCATCCAGCAAAACCCCACACCCTGCTCAGATACACAAACCGGCACTCACCACCTTCCCTATGTCCCATCAATGCAAAAACATCGATATGCCTAAACTATCTTTTTGCAACATAAATATACAGCCTGTTCCCACACAGCATATCAGAGAGACAGCAGACCCAACTAATTGCCAGAGGCGACTGATAAATAAGGATGTGTTCCTACTTCCATTATCAGGTGTCACTAGGAACGAATTGGGAAGGGATCAGGAGGGTGAAAGGGTCCCCTTTGGAAGAATTTTTTTTGACTAAATATGCTCCTTGTCTTGTCAGATCCAAAACAGGTAGAAACCAGCCAACAATCTCAGACAGAGGTGTAACAAGCATCTACACAAACACAGGATGGGGAACTTAGCTAGACATCAGTTTTACAGAAAAATGTTGTACTTGTGGATCAAAAATGGAATATGAATCAATATAGTACTTAAGAATCCTTCCTTGTCCTAAGAACTAAAAAGACAAACACTGAATGTCTGGGCAGGGGTAAGTCTGGAGGTCTTTGTGAAGGCCTCTCAATACAAACAAATGGAAAGCTCTGCAATAGAGCTTATATGGAGGTATTTTGAATTTCCAGAAAGCTTCTCAAGACAATTTCTTTTCATACAAAAAAAAAAATTTTCTATGAATTTTTTAGGTTGGAAAAGATCACTGAGTCTAACCAGAGGTATACTGTGCCCAAGTTGGCCTCCAGTCACCATATCACTCACCAGTCCTTCTCTGTTCACAAATAAGAGGTGCAGCAGGGCTCCTCCCCTGGATGGCTCCCTCACCAGCTGTGTCAGGAGGTTCTCTACTCCACCCTCCAGGAACCTCCCACTCTGTTTCCTCTCTGCTGTGTTGTACTCGCAGCACACACCCGGTAAGAAAGAAACAGCTATGGTACAACGAGAGGGACGATCCTTTTAGGGGTTAATAAGTAGATAAAAGATGGGGGGAAAATAAGTGGGAATAAATGGTCAGCTTGCATGGTAAATGGAACTTAGGAGTATCTAGCTGGTAGCTGTACTGTTCAACATATTCATAAATGAGCTCAGATATTAAATTGAATAATGAGAGCATTTGGTGATAGGAAATTATTCTGGAAATCAAACTTGAGCATAAAGAGTTACAGAAGAATCTCACAGGAGTGAGTGACAGCATGCTAGAGTGGCAGATGAAATTTACTGTCAATAGAAGAAAAGGAAAATGTAGATGGGGAAACAACTATAATGCTCACAGGAATAAAATTATAACAGATATGGCAAATTTCTTTATAAAGATTAAAGCTGCGTTTTGGATTTGGAGTGCCTCTAGTTAAAGAAACCATCTCTGATTCAGAAACTTTAGAAATCACGGTACCTGGAGAAGTCTCAAAAGAAATATGTGCTGGCTCTTGTTTTAGTAGCCAAAAAAATTGACTTTAACCAGTGTACAACACACAAAGGACACTTTTAACTGCATTTTGTGTTGCAGCCTCAGCCACGTACTGTGTTCAGGTTAGGGCACTACCTCTGAATAAAAAAGTGGTTTTGTTGGAGTGAGTCCAGGGGAGAAAAACAAGGATGATTTAAACTCTAAATAAGGTGTTGATCAAACAAAGAGAAGAACATGTTATCATGGTATCAGGAATTCTTCTAGAGTGGTGGTGGTGGTGGGGTTATTTATTTATTTTTTTTATGTTAATAAGACAAAGGGAGAATAGGCATCCACCTAAACAATAGATCGCAGGCCTTTGGCTCCAGTACAGCTTGTTAGACATCAGCTTGCGTGGATACAGCTAGCAAAAACCTTTCTCTTCCAGCACTCAGGTAGCTTCTGCAACTTCAGTAAAATGTGTCCCAGCTCCAGAGAGTGGTGAAAAATTACCTGTAGTATATTTTGTCCCTTCAGTTTGCCTTTTATAGCCTGGTAACGTCTTCAGATCCAACGGCCACAATGACAGATATGTGTTGTGTCTTCATTTTTTTCAGTAAAATTTAGGAGTCCCTGTAGAGTTCATGAATTCTGGCTCAGGAGTCATTAGAAGCACTATATGTGTGACCAACCTCCCAGAGATAAGTCTTCCAGTGGAACTGATTATTTTAGCTATTTTCTTAATCTATTCTTTGCATGTTTGTCTCCCCTATCTTTAGCATAGTTGTCACAGATTTGAGCAAAGTTGTTTCCCATTCTTTATCCTCAGTCTTCTGGCTCCAAATGGTGTCTGTGAGAAATCCCACCCATGCAAGGTACAGGGCTAGGGAGGTAAATACTGCCTCTTGAGCATTGTGTTACCTGATGGAATTATAAAGTTAAAGAAATTATTAAAGAATAATACAGCTATTGAAATTAATGCTTCACATCCGGTTTGATAAGAATCCACTCGCCCCCTTTATAACCAAAAAAAGAGGCAGACCAGGTTGGTTTCTTTGTGTTTTCAGCACAAAAGGCTGTGCTGTTGCATCTCAGAGTTACACTAGAAAGTACAGGGAAGAATTACATTAATATACTCATAAGCCTGTGGGATTATTTAGCTTCTATTTGAAAATGCTTTTGGACTGAGACTAAAAATGAAACTAACCAAACCTCAAATCTGAATTTTATGAGGAGGTTAAGAACATAAAGGAGGACAAGTCTGAACTGAAGAGCAATAGCATTTGTTCAGTTTTCCCCAGACATGGAACTAAACATGATGCTGCTTTCTAAGCTCAGTGTGGTGCAAATGCAAAAGATGTGTTGTGTCACATTCTGATTTTAACTCAGTGGAATAATTTTCAGGTTTTATGAGTTTGCAAACACGCTGTTATTTAATAACACATTATGGCTTAATTTGACTGGTGAAGTAAAATTTCAGAATACTGGTAAAAGTAAAATATACTCTAATTTTTTCCTCCTTTTCCTGATCAACATGAAACAAACTTGAAGTATCTTAGAGTGGTACATGTTTCTTGAGTTCACTGTTTCACATGCTCTAAAAGAATGCTTGACTTTTGTTCTTGTTGAAATTTTCTAGAAGCTTAGTGGAACTGCTTGTTATTTATCTTGGTTTTAAGGGTGGCAGCAGCAACGTTAGCTGTCGTAGCAGTCTGCCAGAATGAAGCCACATCTAGGCCCAGTATGGCTTTATACAGGCAAGAAGAAAAACTGCTGTGTGAAAACTGTGTGTGATAATTCGTAGAGTATCTCAGCACAGTGCTGTGCAAGTCCAGAGACCTGAGCTTGGGCTACAGTGGAGCATGAGCAGTCAGTCCACTGCTTAAACCTACACACTAGATTTGAATAAAATTGTCTTTGTTAAAATGATTATGTTTTTCTGATATAAGTGAATTATTTGTAGACAGTGTTATCTTGTAATGGCATATGTAATGTAACGTAATGCAAATAAAAGGAGTCAAAGTTAACTTTTTCCCCATGAGAAAAAAGCCCCTGAATTCCCCAGGACTTTTTAGTTGCTGCAAAATGAGCAGCAGTGCACAGATAAAACGCCCATCATCTAGAAATTTTAAGTGAAGATGTGGTTTGCATATGGCAAACAAAATTCTGCCATGCATTCCTGCCATGGAGAGAGGGATAAGGAGCTGCTGGCCGTACCGCCAAGGGCAGGGTTTAGCCCAGTACCTTTATGAAAGAAATCTGATTTGTATGTTTCTTCTCTCTGCAGAGATCAAAGACCTTTTACTCAGCTAAATAGTGAGGGCTAGTGTAGATTTATGGAACCAATTTAGAGAATTAATAAACCACACCATAAATCTTGTTAAGGTCACACTGTGTGTGATTGTGCCTGTATGCAGAGGTGGAAATTTGGTATCCTTCCAAGTGAGAAGACTAGCTTTCTTGAGCTTAGTTACAGTAAGTAATTAAATTCATGCCCCTTAAATAATGGATCATTGAAGAAAGTGTTGTTGGTTGGTAGTTTTTTTGGGTTGGGTTTTTTTTTTTTTTTTTTAACAGAGATTTTTAAATTATGTGCCCAACCCTTCAAAGTACAGAGTGCTTTCAACTGCCTTGGACTTTGGTGGGAGCTGAAAACACTTTGCATCTTGCAGAATCAAGGGCTTTAAGTGGGTCTGAATCAAAACACCTATGAACTTCGAAAAGACTTTTTCTAGATGCAAATGCTAAATCCTCAGACCTGTCTTTAATACAAACCAATATTTACAGTTTGCATGGTCTTAAGATGTAGTAGCTGGCAAGTATGGTCTGTATAATAGATTGAAGGAGCATGAATAAAAGAGGAATCATCTCATGAATAGAAAGGTTTAAAATAGATGGTATAAAAATAGCTTGTTACTTAGGAAATTTTCACATCCTTAAATCTTACAGAGAGCCAGAGATTGATCTTTAGGGTTGGGGTTTTTTTGTTTGTTTTAATTCCCCTTAGGTCAAACCCTGCCCTGATAACAGAGCCATTCTCTCTGCTGTATGGATATAAATCTGCTCCTTCACAGCTTTTGGCCCACTAATTGACCTTTGATGTTTTCTATATATTCATAGTTTTGCCACATAAAAAATGCCATTTCCTCCTCAAATTTCAATTAAGGTGTCTGTGTGCATATATATATATTTTATTTTAATTTGGATGCATGAGCAAAGGGCAGGAATATGACTGCGCACCCATTCTTTCTTTATCCTTAGTAGCCTGTGAACCATTTTCAGCTGAGTTTGACACAAGGCAAGAGGAATGTCTCAAGTCTCAAAGACTGGGGGTGTCTGCCAGCAGACCACCTGCATGCAGCTTTGTGTTTGCTGCTGTGTGTGTTTCCCCTTGTGCAGCTCCCCCAGGAGCTGATGTGGTATGTCAAGTTGGTGGCGGGACAGAGGTGTTTAGCAGCAAGGTGGAGATGCAGGGATATGCAGGGGAGGAGTAATGGTTGAGTGTAGAAATAGGCTGTGGTATCTATGGTTCAAATTCATCAGTGAATGGGGGTGGGCAAATCTGCTGCTCCGGAAAAACCTCCTCATTTTCTTAGTCTGTGTGTCAGCCTTGGCAGTGAGGTTATCACAGCTCTGGAAAGCCTGTGAAGTTGTTTTTTTCATTAATTAGGAAGCAGCAAAGCTAAGAGACCAAAGGCATTGCATTAACAGTGGTTCTGCGTCTAATCCCTGGCGACAGGGTTGGCCAAGTTCTTATAAAATACATGTGTAAACAAAAATGTAATCTCCTGTATAGCAGGTCTCACCATCTCAATTTTTATATCCTGCTGGAGAGAACAGTCTCCCTCCAACAAGCCATTTCTAACTCTGGCTCTTGGTTTGAAATGCTGCTTTGAATAGGACATGAAAGAGATACGATAGTGTGTAGGAAGAGGAGGAAATACAGTGGGAGGAGAGAGACAGCAGCGTAGCTGTATTGTCATCTGTCTTGATTATTGTTCCAAAAAACCCCCCCATGTGTAGTCACCTGCTCTGATGTCATTTAGTTTGAAGACCTAGAGGTCCTGGCCCTGCTGAGTGAGGTTGCTAGGGTGGTTTTTAAGAGGATTTTTCTCGCCTTGTCTCTCATCCTGGCTGTGTGTGGTGAATTCTGCTCAGCCAGAAGAGACAGTTGCAAGCTCAGACTGTTAGCCACAAGAAAGGGTAAATATCTGAGAAGTCCCTGAAGCCATTCAGGTGGCTTTCAGGCTTTTCGAAGGATCCTGAGCCTCAACTCCCCTTCCCCCAGTGTGGCATTGCCTGTGCAGCACAACAATCCCTGCTCCCAGAGCTAATCAATGTTTACAGAGTTAGTGGACTAAGATGCTAAAGACATCTAAGACCTGTTGAGGGCATTTCATCTGTCTGCCCAGTTGCATATTAATAGGGTGCACTGTAAACCAAGGCTCACAGCTGAAGGGCAGGCAGCTTAGCTCAATTCTTTCAAACTGCTGTGAATGTAATTACACCTAACAAATCAGCCTTTGAATGATGCCCACCAAAAACGAAGCACACACAGATTTATTGCCTGGTCTGTGTGTGAGAAAGGCAGAGAATGTGATCTGAAAGGGGGAGAATAAAAAATTAAAGGATCCCATACAGCGCAGAGCTCTCCCTAGATGTCTAAATTGGAAAAGAGCAGCAAGATTTTGGTTTAATTTTAAATACATCGTCAGGTGGTTTGCCTCTCAGAATACATCATATCAAATCAGTGGCCACTGAAGAGGTACACAGCAGGGTGCAGAGCCACACACTGCAGAAAATGGGAAACACACGGTGACAGCTCTGTTACTGTCAGTCATACAGGCTGGTCCCGTGCGGCAGAGCAGCCCTGACTGCGTACCTTGAAGTGCAGCACTAAACATATGTGCTTGCCTGCTTCTGACAGGGGAGTAGCAGTTGTATCACTGACTCCAAGGATCTGGAGTGATTTATTTTTCCTAAGCATTCCTGATAGGATATTATTATACGCTGGCTTATTTCCAGCAGTCGGGGTGACATCCAGTATTTTAGCATTATATTCAAAATGCACACACGTATCAGTAAAAAGTGCTCTAGCTAAAAAAAAAAAAAAAAAAAAAAAAAAAAAAAAAAAAGAAAAAAAAAAAGAAAAAAACCCAAGTGACATGAAAACCTTACACTTTCTGAATGCTATGCACATACTCATCAACCAGGGATAATTAGGCCTGTTGAAGCCAGTGAATACTGAAAACGTACAGAGGGTTTATTTGTTGCACTGAAGGGGTGCAATAACAGGTTTGGTTTCTTTCGCTGTTTGCCTGTCAATCATACTTTTAATTACCTAATTGTTAGATCTGTTAACAGCCAAGACTGGTTGACAACTTTAGGGTAAAGGGCCTAATAATTTTACTGTCAACAGTACTCCAGTTTTTTCAGTACAAGGAAAGAAAACAAATGCAGCCTTCAACACAAACAAATGGAAAAAACAGCTCCAAAAGCAGCATGAAGCAAACGACAGGCAAGCTGTAGCACACTCAAATGATCAAGCTGCTGTAAGTGGATGAGCATTGTGTGTGGAGTTGTCCGCTCTGGGGTTGTTGTTTGCGTTTGCCTAAGTCTGAATTGAACCATAATTTGTGCTCAGTGTATAGAAAGTTTGAGAAGTTCAGTTTTAGTTAAAAAGTGAGGACATTTGTGCAATTTTTTTTTTTTTTTTTTTAACCTATGAAAAGTTCTGTTGACTGTTTTTATTCCTCTGGACACTTTTGATGGTAGAAAGGGCCAGATTTTGACAGTGCTGCTTAAAGTAGGTATGACTGCTGGGGGCGAAATACACCATGTGCAATCTTCCTCGAAACTGAATTTGAGCTGATGGTGTTTGTGCCTTGTAGCTGCACGGATAACAAATGTCTGGGTGATGTTAAAGGGAACTGAGAAACTTCTTGAAGCTGTATGAGGAGAGCACCCCAGGTCACTTGGTCTGTTCAGCCTGGGGGAGACTGAGGGGAGACCTCGTTGCAGTTACAACTTCCTTGTGAGGGAAGAGGAGGGGCAGGCACTGATCTCTCCTCTGTGGTGACCAGTGATAGGGCCCGAGGGAGTGGCCTGAAGTTGTGTCAGGGGAGGTTTAGGTTGGATATTAGGGAAAGGTTCTTCACCCAGAGAGGGGTTGGGCAGTGGAACAGGCTCCCCAGGGAAGTGGTCACAGCACCAAGCCTGGCAGAGTTCAAGAAGAGTTTCATAATACTCTCAGGCACATGGTGTGACTCTTGGGGATAATCCTGTCCAGGGCCAGGAGTTGGGCTCCATGATCCTTGTGGGTCCCTTGCAACTCAGCTGATTCTGTGATTCTGTAATTCTGAGAAGTTCCCCTGGTGCACACTAAGTTTTCTAGTCTAGGGTGTGATTCAGACAAAGAACCTCATTCCAGGAAGAGAGCATAGCTTTAAAGTAATTAATTCTTTCTTTCTTATAATAATTTCTTCCTTCATACCCACATATATGCTTTGTGGCTAATACATTGACATACTGCTACATCATTTGCTAGCTATTTAGTAACGGGCATGTGTTATTGCTGCCTAGGGTATGGCAACACATAGAGGCCAGAATTATGACAGATGCTTCTCTGCAATCAGCTATCTATGAATAATTTGTAAGACATAGTCTGGCCTAAAGATATCACACTCTATTTTAAAAACAATTCATTTTTGTATTTGCTTTTTATCTCTATCATCATTTTTGTGGGATAAAAGCAGATTGCTACTTCAGTGGGAGCCAAGTATTTCTCTAACTAGAGTGGGGCATTTGATGTGACCAAAGGTTTACTCTTATCACTGGAGTCACTAGTTCAGTTTTCTCCTTTTGGATCAGTGTTTAGACTATGAGAGTTTTCATCATGATGAGGTAATGCTTCTATTTTGTCTTTTATTGATTAACTTTTTTCCCACATTCTTCTGGCAGAGTGCAAAGGTTTGTAAAGCATAGGAGGCTTTGTCTGGAGCTGTTTAGTCAGCATTACTCTTAATGATCTTAGTTACTTTTACTAATTCCCTGGCAGTTTATTAAATACTATTACTACAAAACCAACAACATGAAGTACTCTTGTGCAAATGCTATGCCAACCTGCGACCAGTTTCTTCCTCAAATAGTGGCCAAGAGGAAAAATGTCAGTTTACCTTAGATTTTAGCTCAGTCATGGTTACAGATTACTGCTTATATTATTTGCTCGTAAAGCACAAAGAAAATCAAAAAGAATCTCTCCAAGAGGCAGGCTAGTTGCAGCCTATTTCCCATCTTGTTTGTGGAGAAGAGAGGCATAAACCAAAATATTTACTTTAAAGGGATATAAAATTGCTATTCTAGACATGTTTATCATTAAAGGTTCTGATCCAGAGATCATTAAAGTCCATTATTAGACTTCTACATATTTAAAGAGGTTTAGATCAGACCCTAACAGGCCACATCTGAGCATTTTTACAGGATCTGGTGGACTGCAAAAAAAGTATTTCATAAAACCTTTTCGTGCTACTGCTGTTGACATCCCCACTGACAAGTCCAATGTCATAATTTCACTGTTTCCAGCTGGCATTAGATTTTGGAGCAGAATTATGGCTCCATTCCTCAGTGTGTTCACTCGTCCTGTAGCAGAAGTCAACATAACAGAAGCCAACTGAGACAAACTTGAAGTATCCTGGTAGGGTTTGCCGAGATGTACACAAGGAGATATGATGATTATTTTTTTTTTCCAGTTTTAAACTTGATGCACAGAGACAAGAAAATTATTGGGAGTTGTGTTAAATGACCCAAAAATTAACAGTATGCTATTGTTTCTCATCTTCGCTTTTTTGCTCTTTTCTTGGTATCTTAAAATGTTTTATACAAATTGCTTACAGCTCATATGTCTGCACATTAGCAAAGCAGAAGGTTGCTGTTTTATAACACAACCATGGGTTGAGTGACTGGTACCAGGGTGTCTCCTGGGGGGATATGGGTCTGTTGCTGATTTTTCCATCACAATAAAGCGAACTTCAGTGGGACTGGTGTAATAGCGAGATCCAGGTCACAGATATAGATAAGGAAAATCACTCCTTGGGAGAGGGAAAGTAATGGGGTTGTGCCGGTTGCTCAAAGCCTGGCTACAGCCAAGATCCCTGCTTGCTCTTTCATTCTGTGCAGAGTAAGAGTGCTTGTAAAACTCAGCTGCCTGTTCCTCAGTAGATCTGATGTAAATAAACTTGTCCAAAATGATAGTCCATGCTCTCTGTGTAAATCCAGGGCTTTTCCTTGGTGCCTCCTGGGACATGCTGTGTGCCCTTCCACCTTCAAGTTTGGGAATTGTCTGGGGAGGCTGGGGGGTCCCCCTGCCTGGGGGTAGGAAGATGTGGCTTCTCTCAAGCCAGTGCTTCTGGCAGTGACCCTGCTCCTGCTCACTTCAGTGTGATCCCTCTCTTAAGCTTTTCTCCAGTCCTATCCTTTCCTTTCTCTGCCCTGCTTTGCCAGTGACTCCCGTGTTTAGGGTCATTCTGGGTAGTTCTGAGAGCCAGGCTGAGACAAGCTCTCCTAAAGGAGCCTTCAGTTCTTGCCCTCTCTGCTGCAGAGGACTGACTGCCTACTCTGATGTTCTGGTGGCTTTTCTGTACTTCCTGTGGTTACAGTGCCAGGCTAAATGCTTTTCATGGAGATTTTTCCAAGTACTTTTGGGTCATGGAGATGTGCTCCACTCTTACCTTTCATTTTAATCTTGATGTCATGGTGCCTATGTATTTAACAAGTTTATGTCTGTCTCACCTGGATACCTTTTGCTCCAGCCTCTGGTACACTTGCTCTTTACTATTAGTTCATCCAGTTTTGATATATAGTTTCAGTAATTCAGTGTTATCTGTTCAGAAGCCCTTGTAGTTGGGTTTGAGCTGCTTCTCTTGGTGGTCAGTCCTTTATGTTGAAATCACCTGAATTATTCATCTCATGAATGATTTTGCCTGTGCTTAGTGAATCTTTCAGATCTCTAAATGTAAAAATAGGTATCAAGGCTCTGAGCAATGCATTTTAAGAGAGGACTGGTTTTCCTTGCTTATTTCTGGAGCTAAATTGTTATTCTCCATTCTCAGTCACTATTTTTCAAATGCATTTTTTGTCTGTTCACCAAATATTTTAGAAAGTTGGATATTATTCTTTTATTGTTTGTGTTTCAAGTTAGTAGGACATTAAAGTATTCACTTTTAAATTATTTCCTTAATTTTTGTATTTTGAATACCCATGGTCTACTTGGTCATGGACTGAATTCTTCCTTCCATGCTTACACAAGGCTTAAAATTTAGTGCTCCTATTGTTCCAAGTCCCTTCTTTTTTTCTGTGCTCAGAGATGTTTTTATTGTCTTCCTGTCAACTGCAATCTCCTCTTTGCTGTTGCTCTCACCGGACTGAAAGACCTTGTATACTATTGCCCAGCTAATAACATAAGACAACGCCAGGCTTGCCAAATGTGTTTGGCTTCTTATAAAAATAACTATATGCAGAGATTCATGACCTGATTATTAGTTATATCTTCTGTATACAGTTATTTAACTAACTACCAGTCAAGCCAGGAGCAAGCTGACTCCTCCAAACTCCTTCCTCCTGTAGGCTATGCTCCTTTCCTCTCCCCTGAAAACAACTGCAGCTAAAACCCCTCCTCTCTGGAGGTACAATAGTATCTGCAACATCTCCCTCACTCTCAATGCCTGTGGTGCAGGCGGGTTGTATGTATTCAGTAGAGGATTAAATACATGGCTTGGCTGCCCAGATTTGGGAAACCCCCAATGTAAATGGGCTGAAATAGATAGCAGATCAATCAGAGGCAGCCTCAGAACCATAGGGAGCTCCAAGGCCTGTGACAACATGGAAATCTTCTGGTACTTACCCTAGAAATGATCTGTCTGAGGAGCTCACACAAGATGTTGAGAGCCAAGAGTTCTTGGCCCCAAAGCCAAACCCTGAAGGTAGATAATAAATTCTCTATATTCTCAAGTAAAGAAACCACCCTACACAATTAATATTTAAAAAAAAAAAAAAAAAAAAAGAAGATTTTGTCGCAGTCTCATCTTTGGAATAATGAATTTTCAAGACTTTACAGGGGAAGTTGTAGAGCAAAGGGCAGATTTGAATTGGGTTGGGTTTCTTGCAAGCTGTATATGTTGTACAGTGCTAAATTTATTTTCCTGTGATGCTTCATACTGTTATGGTTTTGATTTTATTATCTGTATTATCCTAACACTTTAAAATCCCAATTTAGAGGAATCCCACTGTGCTGGGGTTTATACAGACAGAGCAGAAAAACAGTTCTACTTGCTGAGTTTGCTTTCTGAGTACAAACTAAGAGAAGAACATGGTCTGCCTGAGAAGCCATCATGTAAGACGTGGTCTGTGACCAGGGGAATTCACTATGCAGAATTTTCATAGACATTTTGACAAGCTTCCAGAGATGTACACATCCTTATCATAACTATACATAAGTCTAATGAAATCTGGAACTAATAGTACATAAATCTTTCCACTCAAGTCATAAATAAGATGTTCTAGAGCTGTAGTATCGTAATAAAGGCTGTATTCATAGGTTGATTATTCTTTTTTTTCCTGTCCTCATGGGAGCTGTGTTAACTCCTCAGCTGATGTACTCCTAATCTCTGACCGTGCATTCATTACCATAAAACATACTGCATGCACTTTGAGCATGAAATAAAACAGAAATTTAATACCATGCTCATTTTAGATTCCCATTTCAGGTTGTTTATACAAAAAGAAAAAAAAAAGTTAGTAGATCTCTTCAGTTTTTCTTTAAGAAAAATTGACAAGCTGCTTTGAAGACTTGCTTTGAGGCTAAGTTATTAGTTTTGCTGTGGTTTTAAGGAAAAGGTGAAGACAGAAGATGAAATTAGATCAGCAACAGGCTAAAAGTCCTTTCCCAGAGCACCTGGAGAGGTTAAATAAACTGCATATGGCCCACATTGAATTTACACATTGTTAAGACTTCTGGGAGTCAGGGGGAAAAGTAGGTAGACTGCTAACTTGCCATATTAAGCAAAAAGCAGCTGGGGGAATGATTGTTACAGTCTGAGATAGGTGTTATGTATAACAAGATACACATCAAGCTTATAAAATACAATTCCTTAATTTGACTAAAATCTCTGTGAGTCTAATTATGGTCCTGCATGCAAGGTCCTGAAAGCTGCCATGAAAGATAGGTTTTTGTTTGTTTTATTTGCAGTGTGGGAAATTTGGGTTGGGTTGGATATTTTTTTTTTTTTTGGTGGGGAGGGGGTTACATTTGTTTGGGTTTTTTGCTAAACTACAAATGCCTGCTCCCTGTGGGCTTGCAACAACATCAGAGTTTGCTGATGCCCTGAAATAAATGGCAATCATGGTATGCTTTCACTCAAGTATTCAGGGTATCAGGGATGGTTCACTGAAGTACCATTTGATGCTATACACTGACAATGTGCTTTTGTTTGTAACAAACTCTGAAGCCACAATCCTCGCCCTTCTAGTGTTAATCCAAGATCTTGGCTTGCTTTCAGGCTATAGAATTAAATGGGAAAAGTTGGAACTGCTTGGGATCTCCCAGCTGCCTTGCACAACGGCTTTTCTTCCAGTACAACTCCTGAAGGCAGTCAGATGCAATTAAATGTTTGAGGGATGAAATACTAAGAAATTTTTAAAAACTTGCAGAGATTAATTTAAAAACCCCTGTCCATCAATTGGCAAAAGACAACAGGTGGTAGCAAGTGATTTATATGTTTCTTCTGGGAAAAATTAACAAAGTCACATTTTAGTTAGAGATTTTTGTATGTTTTTAATAGCTTAGTTCTCTTCATATTGTGCTCTGGGAGTGATTCTCTTGGACGATTTTCGAGAAAGTAGAGACTCCCTACTGCTAGGAATAGTTATTGAACCTGCAGAGATTTTACTGTTTTGTTGTCATGCATTGAGCCCTTCACTGATCCCACCAAACCTGTAGCAAGAGCCCTTGGAAAGAGGGTCAAAAAACCATTAAAACAGATTCTTATTCTAAAATCCTGTATTCTCATCTACACAGGGAAGCCTAAACTCTTCTGGCTGATAAACTGCGACCAATACCCCACAAAACCTCATTTGAGGGTCATTTCTCCATAGGATAGATTGGTCGCCAGTGTTTATGGTAAGAACTAGTTGAAGAGAATACCTCTATTCTGCATTATGTCTTATAAGTCCCACCTATATAAATATAGGTACATCTGAAATATGTGTTGATCTTTGGTTTATAAATACATGGGAGGTATGCAGCTCTAAGAATGTCCTGAGTTTGTCCATCCTGTGCTCTATTGACAGAAAAGGCATTTTTGACTTCCGTAGATGCTTCTGAAACCTATTATGTAGAGTAGGAGTGAAAGGTCTTGGCAAGCAAGCGCATGATTTTGTGTTGTGTGGCCAGGTTAGCCTTTAAGTATGCATGTCTGACAAGAGGTTATGTAAATGAGCATATTTTTGTGTTGAACTCAAGGCAATGGAAGGAGGCAGTAAACAGACATGTGCTGGCTCATGTGATATCTTTGCATCTGAATACTTAAAGACATTGAGAAGCAGCCCAACATAAAGGCAGCTATGTGCAGAAAAGAATGCCAGTAAAGTTCATTGAACATGAAGGTCTGTTGTGTTTGACACCACACCAACACATAGCCAGGTACAGTGACTGCCCAGGAAGGTTTCACCTGAAGAGTTAAGGCAGACAAAATGGTAGCAGAAATAAGCCCTCAGAAATAATGCAGCCGAATGCAAAATCCTACATCTATGGACAGAGAGCATAGGTCACACTTAAAAGATAGAGATCATTCCCACCTAGAAGTGACATAAAAGGGGATTGGGGTAATTACAGAAACCCAGATAATTCTGGGCTCCCCAATAAAAGCCAACTCTTAAAATGGCAAATATGATTATTGGCTGTGTAAGGAGTAGGAAGATAGGGAGACAACTCTGGGGTTACTGAGCCTCAGCTTCACAGAGTGTGTGGAAAAAATAGAAACAGCATTTAGGACAGAGCTACCAGAATGAGTTGAGGACTTGGAAAGATCTTTTGATCAGTGGGAGAAGCGAGAGTGATGTTTTGTTACCAGTGTAACAGAATGACAGATGAGATGCCCACAACTACTATTTGTGGCTTCAACTCTACTAATAGACTTCTTATGGACACAACCCTCTGGATGCCCAATCTGGTGCATTTTATATGGTTAGAGGGTGTCTGAATTCTTCTTGGACAGTGCTGGAGTGGACTGGGATATGTACTCTTGTACAAGACTTACCTCTTAACATCTCATTTTTCAGATTGATAAGAAGATGCCAATACCTAAGCTTTGCAGAGAGGTTAAATCTGGATTTTAGCTTTGAAGTTGCAACCTTTCTCAACTGAATATGAAAAAGAATATTAATCCTGATGGTCTAGTTTCTTACACAAAATCAGTGGTAGCTAGCACTTTGACAGGTTCTCGAAAGAGGTGCTTAAAAATAATAATTCTCGAAAGTCAAAGCTTTCTATTGTATTCCAGATAGGGAAATAGATGAAAGCTAAGAAGATATGCCAAGTAATTCCAAAATCAACTTTAAAGCACACGATCATGTCTTGGCAATCTGAGAGCAGTGTGTAGAGAAGAGAAAAGGGTTGGCAGAGGAATGAAGAAAAGAAGTATTCTACAAAAAAAGAAATGGCATGTCTTGGCAGAGAGACAATGTTTGCTAACCTGTTGAAGGGTTCAGTCGTAAAAGAACTGTGTTCATGAGAACTGAAATAGAGCAGAAACCATTTACCACTTGATGTTTTAAAGCAAACTGCCAAATAAAATTCTGAAAGGTTTCACTTTGCAGATCAACTCGACCTTATCATGTGATAACATAGCAGGAAAATCTGTGCTCTTGCTAGGTTCCTTAATAATGCATCTGAGAAGACAAGTCACATTCTGCTCTCAGTTACAGTGGAGTAAGCCATACTATATCTGTTGAATTCATATTTATTTTGGCATAGCTGAGAAAATGAGGTAGTCCAAAAGGTGCAGAAGGAACAAAATCAATCATTTGGGTGATACATCAGAACTATAAACCGGGAGTCGGATGCTGAGCAGGGCAAGTATTAGTCTATGGTGGGTGTGGTTGAATTTAAAAGGGCTGGAGATACTTTTCAGCTGGTCTTGCACAGCAACATCCTTAGTGTTTGTTTTTTCAGGCTCCTCTTTATGTGACTTTCTAGATCACATTTTATAAAAATATTTTGCATGCAATGAGATAAGCTCAAGCTCAGCAATCATGGGGAAGAACACCTGAAACACTTCTAAAATCACGAAATGTGTGGGAAAGGTAGGCTGCAGTAGCCTGGAGAAGACCTGATTTTTCAGGTGACTGTGATTGTGGCTATCTTGTGCAGACGGCCCCTGGCAAAACAGTCGGGCAGTGTGCCTGCTTTTTGCAGCGCCATTGGGAATGCCAAAAAACATGACCATCCATCTCTGATATATCTTTAAAAATTATTATTTAGACTGAGGTTTCACTAGTCAAGCAGGGAACAGCTGAACCTGAGGTTTTACTAATCGAGCAGGGAGCACCCAGGGAGCACCACTAATCAAACACCCAGACAGAAGCCCTCTTACCCCTATCCAGAGACAGATAACCCAGCTCTTTGCTCATCCAAGTGGATGTGCAGGCAGCCACTGGAGCTGTGTTTGGATACATAGGGGTTTTGTCCAGCTTGAAAGATCGCTGTGTTTGTACTTAGCAATTAACTTTGCTGTTATCTGTCTGCAGTGTGACGGCTTGGCTGCGTGTGCTCCTCGGCAGGGCTCTGCCGTGAGTACTCAGCCGAGGACGTCAGCGGGATGTATACAGTGAGGCTGCCTCATATGGATTGCTTTTGGTATGCAAGGTGTTTCTGCAATGACTCACGTTTTGTGAGTAGCAACTCTTGTTATACAAAGACAGAAGAAGGGTTAACACAAGCCCTTTTCAGCCCCCCTCCATTCCCCCCTGCCAAACACACACGCTCTCAGCAAAATCTCTAAATCATGCTCTCTTCCCGGAGCTCCAAGACTGTGAGTTACACATAGGACCTCTGTAGCCACACAGTGCCACACTATTCTGAACGAGATGCTGAAGGCACTTGAGTTTCTTTTACTCTCTCCCCTCCCCTCCGCCCCAGATTTAACCTAGTTTTTATGGCATGAACAGCCCCAAAGAAAGTCGGAGAGAAAAGAGATGAAGGCCAGAGAGCAGAGGAGGACCAATGAAAGAAGCAGTAACCATTCTGTCATTCCTTTGGAGAGCAACACTAGACACCTTTAAATGCAGAGAGTGTCCTCTGCCTTTTTGCCAAAGCCCTTTTATCTGTGTGAATAAAAAGGGAGGCAGGTCAGCCTAGTTTCTGTTGCCAAATAAAAGCATGAATAAATTAGGCTATTCTTAGTAGGCAAGTGAAAGGGAGGGGGGGGGGGGAAGTCAGTATCTATTTCTAAAGCAATTTCATATTCTGCCCCAACTGTTTGCACATGATAGAAAGGGGCTGGAGCTGCCTACTATTATGATTAGTACTATTGTTATCGCTGAAGGGCTTCATTGTTCTAGAAGATGTTGGGTTTGCACGATTCACAATCCATCTCTATTCATCCAGGAAAGGTTAGGAGAGAGGATCTGATATTCTGCAAAGGGTTTTTTCCCCCTCTTCCCTCCCCCTGCCTTCTCCTTTACTGGCTTAAGGCAGAAAGCAGGCAGAAGGTCTCCTATTAACTAGAATTAGGAAACAGGGATCTAGGTGCCTGGGAACAGCCGCTCCGTAGCTCTAATCCCAGTGAGGACCTTAATTGTATCTGGTTTAACAGTTATTCATGCTATTTTACTGCAGGCAGGCACGGTGATTAGGGACATTGGTTGGAAAAATCTGTTCATTAGCCTAATAAAGGCTGCCTAAGCCTGCTTGTTCAGCCACTAATAATCCAACTATTAGTGCCATGCTAGATGCCTTGGTATTAATATGTGTAGTTTACTAGTGTCACAACAGCAATATGGGTCAGTTTAGTCCCTCCTTGGTTTCACAGTCAGGCACCCTGTGTCGATGGAGGAAAGAGAAAATGAATGAGTGAATGAGTCTAACAAAAGAGATCACACCATATAGCGAACCCCCAATATATTCTTTCCTGCAACTCAGAGGCAGCCCAGGAGCCTTAGGAACAAGGTTGTTTGAGGACAAGAAAATGAGCCCTTTCCAGTGATGGATGTTCTTGAAAAGCAGTTTATTTTTTCATAGGTGGTTCACTCGTTTTCCTCACAGAAGCGCTTTGGCTGTCTATCAAATATTAACAGAGGGTGATTGTTGGGGAGAGGGGCGTCCGCCTTCCCTACAGCACCGCGCGGTGCATGGGCACACTCACCTCCCGGCGTGTGCTGAGACCAACACCCAGCCTGGGAATGTCCAGGCTGTCTTTGGAGGAGGAGAAAAGGAGGTATAATTGTATTTCTCTCTGCTTCCTTGATTTCCCTCAGATGACCTAAACTTTTCCTTTCCTGATAGAAGGAGGTAAAAATACTGCTCACACTTCAGGGGATTCATCTGCCCTAAGCATAATCCTTGGGTTGCTAATTAGAGTGTCAATGGTTCCTTTGGTAATAAAATCCTGTCATTCATCTTTCTCTTTTATTTATGGGAATGATTTGTTGTGTTTTCCATCGGAAGTTGAAAATTATGCTAATGTAATATTGTTGCTAGATATCTTTCTATAGAAGTTATTTACAAAGATTTTAGTAAAAGAATGTTAAGAGCTGGATTATTGCTTTTTCCTTCTGTAGCTGATCTGTCACCTGCATGTTTTTAATACCTCTTCCTGTGAGACTTTTTATGTCCAAATTTGTCTTGAATTTGAACCGAACTAGATTCCTAACCACAAGCAGGGTACAAAATTAAGTATAAACACGCACTGTTTATGCCTGTTAATAGCAGTGACATCTGTGATGAAATGAGAAAAAATAAAACCAACAGACAGGTAGATGACCTGTTACTCCCTATAGCTATCCATCTAAATTCAAAGGATGTGCACCCTAATAAATATCCCTTAGAACACAAAAAGCAAACAAAAAAACATCCTTATGGAGAAAAAACAAACTCCTTCACTGCCCTTCACCTTCTC
Source organism: Empidonax traillii (assembly GCF_003031625.1). Taxonomy (NCBI): domain Eukaryota; kingdom Metazoa; phylum Chordata; class Aves; order Passeriformes; family Tyrannidae; genus Empidonax; species Empidonax traillii. The sequence goes on from NW_020955250.1 coordinate 1,412,094, forward strand.
TCTTTTAAAGCCTGAAAAAACTAACCCAAAGCCTCCCTCAAAGTGCAAGAGCCAAAATTTGCCCTTGCTGAGTGCTGAGTTGTCTATGTAAGAGTGATATTGCATGACTATAAAAGAAGTTGTGTATCTCTCAGTACCTTTAGAATAGGCAGACACCTTAATGCATCCCTTTTCAGCTAATGACTGTATTTTCTATTCTAGGCATGGATTTTAATTGCAATTTCTGTATGCTCATTTATAAAAGACATTATTTTATTCCATTTGGTTGGTATCTGGTGGGTTTTGTGTCAATGGTATTCATTATTTTTTGATAGTATTGCATTTGAACTGTTTGTTTAGTGATGTTAAGAGAGAACATACCAGGTGGGCACATTCACTGCTGTGTCCATATGCAAATGTCTACATCTGGGGTGCTGGTGGTACACTAAGTGGTGCTGCACATTTCATAAATTTCAGCCAAGTGAAAAAAAGTGTATTTTTCATGCTCCTGTGATCATCAGCTTCCTTTCTGCATTCTGAAACTCTGCTTCCAGAACTACTGATGCAGACACCACGTAGATTCAGGCAGCAGTGAGAGATATACTTTTCCTTGCCTCTAATATGCTGGATTGGAAAACAGGTGAAAAATATACACCTGTGAGAAATAATAGTGAGAGGTCTTATGACTGATATTCTCTAATGTTTAAGATTGGAATTCTAGATGTTATACTCTAAAAGCTGGAGTATTTTTAGGATTTCACTGAGAAACACCCCATGTGCTCATATTTCAGAAATGACAGTTTGTATCTTTTAAAGTAATTGTAGTAGTTTGGAAAATAATATTAAAATCAATTCCTCCTCCTTACAGAATTAGACATAAGCAGTTGTTTAATTCACAGAAATCTTCAAGAGTAGAAATAGCTTGTCTTTGTGTAATTCCTGCTGTGTCTCCCTGCCTGATGAGAGGTGCTTTATGTTGTAATGTGAGATTTTTTTTATATATATATATATATATATAAAACTGCGTTGGAAGTAGTCAGATTGATTTGATATGGCTGAAGAGAAAGGCTTTTGAAGAGAATGATTCTGAGTATGAGGTACCTTTGAAAGGTCCTGGATGTTGCCTGTTACTGCATTTCATTATAATAATTTTATTATTACCATGTTTTCTTTTGCTCTTTGACATTCAGCTCTGTAACTCTGTCAGTCTTACTTTTACTTTATTTTGCTTGTATATCAACAATGATGGACGTAGCAATATGTTATAAAGATTAAACAGTGGAAGGAGTGTGGCAGTAAGACTGATCACAACTTTCAAGAAAAGTAGCAAGGAACTGTTGCTACAGATGCTGCTGTGTTGGAGTAGTTCTGTAATAAGGACAGACGAGGCAGCTCTCTTGAACTCTGTTCCCAAGCACTCCCAGTGCTTGTGAAAAGTTTAATAATAAAAATGAACTTTTAATTACTAGTTTAAAATCTGTAAAATTATTATAATGGTGCTTGCAGTCTCCAGAGGATCTCGTAAGATTGAACTGCCTTGGGACTTCTGAATGAGAAGCTCAGGGAAAATAACATTTTTACTGGTCACTTCCTTACAAACCAGTATCTTTGTTTCAGGAACAGATTATTGCTTTGTTTCTGCTTTGTTTATTTTGGAGGCTGTATCTTAGATTTAGGGGTGCAACTGCATTTTAGCAAAGTGAAAAAATAATTGCTCTATTAATGCATTCATGGAAATTAAAATGAGGAACTTTTCCTGCTGGGGTGTAACTAGAACTTTGCAATAAAAACCATAGACTTTTCGTTGATTTTAAGTGGTCAGAAATATGATTATGCTATTGCATATTGAAATCTAGCAGTGCATTTTCCCTTCTCAAGGGTCATTCAGTGAAGAAAGGGCTTATTTTATTTCAAGCCTGCATCTAGAGAGATGAAGAATGAGAGTAGAGTAGCTAGAATGCAAGAAAATACCTAAATATTGGAGATATCTGAGCAGATTAGATTTCTATATGGACTGTGGTGATGCAAGAAGATAGTTCTTCGCTCCCTTTAATTCTCCAGCATACAACCTCAACACTGACTAGCAAAGCTGAGATGCTCATAACATTTACATTAGAAAACCAGCATGAATATGGGTACTTAAACTCGAAGGAAAGGAAATCAAGTGCAGGACTAGTTGCCAAATGTCAGCTGAAAAACCTAAAGTGCTAAGCAATCATCTTTCAGTTGTATTGCATGCATGTCCATCAGACGCTACTTCAGAAGACAGAATTTATTTTGCTTCACCAGCAGTAGATGCTTTCAGCAGAAGCTCAATGCAAACTTCTAATTCATGTTACCAATAGTTCCTGAAAAGATAATTCAGTCTAGACTTTGGTACAGTTTTAATTGGATTCCGTGGATTTTAGATAAGCCTATGGCTGGAAGCCTAATTCTAAGAACCCTTAAGGAGCAGGAAATGGTAACTTCTATTTCAACACCTGCTAAAGAATGGCCATGGAAATACTCAAAACTCCACAGGCATCTGACTGGAACACCCGTCCCCCCCCCCAATAAATCCAGTTGTGGCCTCATTTTGTGTTGTTTTTGAATACTTGGCAGTCCATATGACGGTTTTCTGAGGCATCTCTTGTCCACCTCATTGCTTGTTTTGCCAAAGTGCTAACTTTAAATTCAGGCCTTGACATGAAAAAAGAGATCAAAGACACTTGTGATAACTTATTCTGTGACCTTATTCAGCCTCTACTAAACAAGGGAGGGAATGGCATTTATTTTACCTGCTGGTAGCTTAAGATTGACTGTTATTTCTTAGCCACTTTCTTGGTAGATGAAACCTTCTAGGTTTTCCACACACTACCAGTATTTATCTCCTCCAGTATATAAGGACACAGTTATCTAGAGTGAAGAATGTAATTTGCAGCAGGCTGCTGAAAGAGCAGACGAACAGTGAGTTACTGTGAAGGACTGTGCTATCTGATGGCAAGAACGTTGGATGGGGATTCACGAGACTTGTCGTCTATTCCCAGCTCTGCCTTGTGCCTGTTGAATGACCTTCAGCAAGTCACTTTCTCTCTTTTGTCTCAGCTATCATTTTACCTGTTAAAATGTGATAATGAAACACTCTTTTTTTTTATAAACTGCTAGGTGCTGATGAACAGCACTGATGAAAAGTACTGTACAAAAACTAAGTGGCATTGAATATTTGATTGCACTTGGCTTCATTGAATTATGACTGATAATACAGATATTGACCAGCAAGTAGTTTTAATGGTCCAGTAGACATTATGCAACTATCACATTTACTGTTTGTCTACCTTTATGAGTCTCAAAAATAATGCTTCACAGATGACACTTTCTGCTGTAATCTCGCAGAGAAGCTAAAATCTTGAAATCCCTTTGCTGACATTTATTCTGATCTTGGGAGGGCATGGACCTCAGGATGACTATTTGTATTACTAATTTAAGATTAGTTAAACATAGTAGGCCAAGGAGTCTGGAAGACTTGTATTTCAGCACAATTTATTGTGCTTGTGCAAACATAAAACATACAGTTTCTTCCAGCTGTGACCCACCTGCTATGCTTGGTTGGTGGGAGCCCAGCACTGTACCCACAAGCTGCAGGAAGCAGAGGTGGCTTGAGTGCTGTGTGGAACACCCTTGCCTAGGAATGGAAGGCAGATTTGTTACACCTGCTGCTTCTCTGTGATCATGCAAGGGCCTGCTAGAGACAAGTAACATGAAGGTGACTTACATGCTTTGCCAGAAATCTATGCAAAAATGCTTGTCATTAAAATTTAGGGCAGTATTGTAAGTCTCTTAGCAGACCAAGGATCCGTCATGCCACTGAACAAAATGTGTGCTGCCAAACTCAAAGGCTTTTTCTTTTTAAGGGGCTTCATCCTAATACAGTTTTTTTCTGACTTAATTTCATCCTGAGGTTCTCAGCTGTGGGCACATTGAGGCTCTTGTTTTTCCTAGCAATGTCTGAATGATTGGTAAAATTCAGACCTAAAATACCAGCTACCTGTTAGTATTTCTCAATACTAACCTATATATTTTTAGTAGTAAAGCACTTGGATATTTCATTAGGGGATTTTTTCAGAAACCCAGAAAACAAAAAATGTCATGTGTATTTCTTTAGTGTAAACTTCGTAGTTTTATTTTTAGTTCACTTGCTGAATTACGGTGGTAATATCTTCATTCAGTTTTGTTTAAAAAACAGTTTTTTATGTCTCTGTATTTCTTTGGAGTTGGTACCTTGAACTCTTGAATCCTATCTCTTTGACTGAGTGGTTGGTAGTATGACTTTAATTGGTAGCTTTTGGACAGGATACATGGACAAATGATCAGACTATGCAAAAAAAAAGTGTAATAGCTTTGAATGTACAAAGTCATAAACCTGACCATAAAAAAAAGGGAGATTCAAAAACTCAAATAAAAACTAAGTGATCATAGCCCATCTGTTCTCAGTGGCAGGTCAACATCTAGCACTCATGTCTTTGAGTATCAACTTTTCTTCTTAGAAATGAAGATTGTCCTAAGGAATCTGTATTTTAGTGTTTCTGTCATAGAAAAGATGAACTTGCTTCCATAGTTATGCTGTGTGCTGCAAGAACTGAGAGAGACATTTGATGTAATAAAAATAGTGAACTAATAAAATATGAGGCTCTGTAATGCTGGCTCAACCGTCAGAAACAGAAAATTCCATAAATCATGCTCATCTGTCTGTGTGCTTGAAAGGTGTGATTTAGAAAGGTGTGATTTAAAAAGATGTGATTGAAAAATACTTCCTACCTATGGCTAACTGATGAAAATTACCAGGACAAAGGACTGTCTCATTTCCTGTCTTTCAAAATGGACTATGCTTACAACACAAAAGGAATTTTTATACCACTACTTCTATTTCAGTTTTTATCTTTGTCATTAAAAAAATTATATATATATATATATACACACACACACAGAACTTGTCCCCCAAAACAAAGAGCATGAAGTTTTTTCCCTAAGTTTATTGCTCACCAATGTGCAAAGATAAAATTGCCTCCCTTAAAAAGTGTAGCCTAAGCAGCAGGAATTCAGAAAATGAATGACAGCTGAACAGCTAATTCCCTTGGCCTCCTCTCAGCTTTTGTTGTTATAGTTTAATTTCCTATTTTTGGAAATATTCATTCAGAAGCTGAACTCCTTTACTTATGTACTTCCCCATAAAAAATTTTATTTGCTTTGTAATTTCAGCCAGCTAGTGAACTTCATAGCAAGTAAGAATATAAAATCCAAACAGTAGAGAGTGATTCATCCTCAGCTGAGTTATACACTGGAAGCCATTGCTAAATGGTGGTTTTTTTTAACCATGACTGTCCAAGACTGGGATGCCACTGAACTAAGGTTCCTTTAAACACTTAAAAAGAGATGATCCCTGTCCCCAAAGGTTGGCAAACTGCTTAAGTGTAATCGTGAGAATTGTTGGCACTAAGAATACTTTTAAGGGAGAATGATTTTTAATGTTACTTCTCATTTTGTTACATGGTTTACTACATGCCTCTCATATCTTATTTGGTGATGTTATGTATAAATTTAAAGTAATATACATTCTGCTTTCTGCTGTTTAGATTTGTGTATTTGTTTAAAGCCTGTACTTATTTTGTGGGAATGATAAAAAGAAGAGGTATTTGGATTATTTGATATCCTTCAGCTTGCACATAATTTCTATTACATGTGCTGCAGCTTTCAGAGAGCCTCCCCCAGATGACAGTGTAGTATATGGATATAAATATTTTTATATCTACATATATCTATACTACACCAGCTGACTTTTGTGTTCACTAGGATTTCATTTAGGTCTTTGCTACATTAACTTTACAGGCTCTCTGCATGCATGACTTTTTCAGGGTTTCACAGATGTGCATGGGTTACAGCTTGGGAGCCCTTGAGGCACTGTGGGTGCTGGTGTTCACTGACCCCTTCTCAAGGGCAGAGCGTGGGGCTGCGCCCAACATCGCACCCTGTGCTCCCACAGTCTCCTTGCTCTGCAAACATCTCACCTTGATGTCACAGCATTTCTGAGACACTGAATACATGGGTTCACACTGGGAAAGTCATATCTACCTGTAGGTCACCTTCTTCACCTCTTTTTCCAAGGAGGGAGGGGAACTGGAACCAAATTAAGTTGAGCATAAGCCAGCAAACAGACTAATTTACTGTTCTGAAACTGAGATGTGTTGCTACTTTAGCTGTCTTGCTTTAGGCTGGGAACATTTTATGAAATAGTTATATTTTTCTCTAGTGCCTCTTTTGTTTACTTTTCACTCTCAAACTGCTAAGGAGCAGAACTTATATTCACCACAATATCCCTGCCTCAACAGAACAGATGCACTTGGAGAAAAGTGCAGCACAGAAAAACTTTTAGCTTTATTATTTAACAAAGCAAAGCCAATCTCTTGATTACAACATCGCTGCAATAATAATGAATTTTATTCAGAGTTTTCCCTCCCAGGCCTGCCTACTTTCTCTGTTTTTCTTTCCCCCAGTGTCTTACCTGTAGTTATGGCCACGATGCACCTTACAGTGCAGCTGCAGCACAGGCAACACGACTGCTCTTACAGTCCCATTACCATGAGACAGCTGCCAGTTCCAATTAACCTCCGAGAGATAAGTTCTCAAATTAGTAGAAGTTGACAGATACCTGGTAATGGGAGGAGGATGATTGGTTTCTATATTGTTAGTTTATGACCTAGCTGAATGATCTGGCTCACAAAGGCCATGATAATACACCCCCAGGAGGTACCTGCTGCAGGGGCTCACTGTGGTGTGGGATGAGAACGATGGAGACAGGAACCTCCACTGGTCCTCCACATCCATTGGAGTAGCCAGGGAGGGCTTGAAGGCACTGTGTGCGCAGGAACAGGTTATACCAAGTAGTCATGGGAAGAAGGACTGTGATTTCATCACGGTGGTGGTGGCTAGATGTTGCTGAGAATCTCTAATCAGTTGAAAACTTCTTGAAAGTGGTCATAGTCTTCTGTGTTGTTCTGTTGTTCTTAAAAATTCTCTTCCTCTCGTAAGAACTGTGTTATTAGAGAAAAATGTAATTTCCTGGCATAGGGTGGAAATGCAAATACTTGTAGGGGTAGGTTGCAGGTATTCCAGTATAGGAGAGTGGACACACTTCTTCCACAAAGGTTAATGAATCAGCCAGAGTAAATGCTCTTTAAGACTTGATTTCAGTAAGCAAAGAAAGTACTATTTTCAGAAGAAAAAATCATAAGAAAGTGTTGGTGGGTTAAGAAATCCTGACTCGATCCAGTTAAAATCGTCTAAAACTGAAAAATACAAATAGTTCTGTCACTGAATTTAGGTTGAACTTGAAAACAAACTTTATTAAATTTAGGGAGATACTAATAAAATCCAAAGAACAAAAAAGACCAGAAGTTTGCATACTGAGGACATGCAAAAACTATTTGTCACTGATATAAAGTCTATCTGGAACTTCTGTTTCCAGAAGAGGAAAAAGAAAAATATAGACAAGGGCTCCAGAGCCAGTCAGGAATGTAATAGAAAAACAAATAAGCAAACAAAACCCAAAACCACAAACAAACAAACCAGAAAGCCTGAGAGTAATTATATTGGAAAAAAAAAATCTATGTCTTGTAGTTCAGAAGGTGTAGGAATAAACTGAGAGCTTCTAGTAATCAGCTGAGTTTGACATGAAAATGAAACTACAATAGCAAGATGATTTTTTTCAGCCACAGAAATGTAAGACTAAGGAAAGAAGAGGGGCTTAGGGAAGAAGTATGTGAAGCTGGGTATCCTTTCCCCACCCAGTCTCAGCCCTCCCATCCCTCACGTCCGCCACACTGCAGTTCTCCTGAAAATGCTGGTACCAGAATGCCTCAACAGAGAAGGGGGAGAGAGGAGAAGCCTGAATTATAAGAAAAGGTTACCTACCAAACTGGGCTTTCTCAGCATCCCCCCATCTTTAAATTTCTCTCCATAAATGTATTGTGAGTCCATGCATACCTGGGAAAGAAGGAGCAACTGAAGCTAAAGGAAAACACTGCCTAGGAGTGAATGAGTAAAAAAGTGGACATAGATAAATGTAGGCTGAAAATAAGAAGGCGACTATTACAGCAGTGACAGTCTTCCAGCTTCTCTCCCATTTTTATTAAAGCCTGACTAACTTGAGCTGAAAATGCAGTTTTTAAAGTGGATTATACAGTGTGGCTGTTAGCCACAGCAAGGCACACACTCGTGACCCAGGCCACTTCTTCCACAGTTGTGCAGAAGAGCCTTAACCAGCAGTAAAAGTGCAAGCTCCTAATATTGATTTTTGAGTAACTGATAATCAAAATGAAACTAGGAAATGAGCTGATTGATGTCTGACCTATACCCAAGTATCCCAATAAAGTGAGCTAAGCTTCTTAAAGTTGACATAGATATTATAGGAGGGTGTTTGGTTCTTCCTGCACTTGATTGTGCAGAACACAAAGAGGAAACAGGAGTTTTGAGCTGCTCTGTCCCCAGTTCTAGCTCGTTTCACATTCCAGCAGGTCTGTGGCTATCTGCCTCCAAATTATATATTCCTTTCTCAGTTTTCCCTTTGCTTTAAAAAGCCATGATTTTGATTATCATATTGAATAACTGGACTTGTTATTTTGTCTTTATACTTTTGGCTATTTAGAAAAAATACAGCAAACCTCCATCTGAAAAAAGAGGATTTAAAGAGTTTGTCATCCTCTTCATGTAAAAACACACACTTCACTTGTTCCGAAACATTTGTTTCCAGTGCAAGGTCTGGACCATCAAAATGACATATAATAATTGGTTATTATTTTCTTCAATATTTTGAAATTTGTTTTTTCTTCAGTGTCAGTTGTTTTTTCTGAAAAAAAAAAAACACACACAAAAAAAAAAAAAAAAAAAAAAAAAAACACCAAGGAAGTGGTCTCAACTTGACTCGTATGTGCTCCTTACAGGAGGAATTCAGAATTATGACATTGCATATACAGCATTTGGACCTCTGGCCTCTGCTTTTGAGACATTCCTTCTCTCTACTGTGCAATGCTACCCATGCTGACACCTAGATAACTACAAAATCTTATGGAAATCTGCCATCACTAGTGCAAAATGTTATCTTTCCCATTTTTCAGAGGTGAGCAGTTACTGTGTATTGTTCACCAGACTTTTTTAAAATTATGTTTTTGGAGCACAAAGCCATCTACTGAAATAAGACAGTAATGTAACCTTCTTGGAGATCTGTTTCCTTGCTGCGCTGAGGTTCTGTGTTCTCGCACCCCTGCTTCTGGCAGGACCCCCTTTGTGTTTCACCAGACAGAATTTGCTTTGTATACATAAGCAAGCGACACTGTTGGTAATTCAGTAACAGTCCAGGACTTATAGTGTCCAGTCCATAGCAGTCCTACTTGATCTCCATGTGTGGTTTTCTTTCTACATTAATTCAAAATGTTTCCACTTTAAAGCTATACCTTATGCTCCTAAAGTTCTGAACTATTTTAAGTGAAGGAAATAATAATCCCTGCCTGGAGGTAGTTTGTTGATAGAACCTATGAAAGTGAGATATCATTCAGGTCTGCTGAAAACAATTGTTGGAATTAAGGCAACGTCAAAATGCTAATTCATTAATTCTGTAGTTTAATTTTGTTCAAGTGATCTCTATAGACAGAAATAAGTTGTTTGAGTCCACAGGCCTTGATTATTTTTTATAAAACTAAACCTTAATTCAACAAAGCACAAACTCAGTGTACTGTTTCGGTCTTCAGTGCTTTGCCTCTGACTCCACAAGGCATTTCCTCCTGTAGTCTCTGATCTCCTCTTCTGGGCCAAAACTGAAGGTCTGGTTATTTTCTCATCCTCTTTGGTCAGTTTTGATATCAGTAGGTTACTCATTCCTTTCCTCTTTTCTGCTTTTAAAGTTCATTCCTCTTATGAACTGTTCACCTGATGAGCCTGTGTACAGTGTCTTACTAGCCACACTTGCATTTCGGCCAGAGAGCTAGTATCAATCGCACAAGAGCATGAAGACCAGGGGGAAATGACATTTAATTGACCACAATCTATCAGCTCTGAACAGTTACCTGGGATTTTGTTCACCAGAAAACAGTGAAGTTGTACAAGAAGTTCCTGAAGTTCCAGAGGGATAAGAAATTTCTATTTAAAAAAGCAGATAAGGACATGGGAAACTGATTGTCTAAATACAGCAAAGAAATTTGATTAATAACTCAGCTTGGAAGTAATTGATTTTATAATTCTCATTTTACTGGCAGTTAAAATGACTTACTGAAGTTAGAACAACCACAGCCCCTCAGTTAAGCTCAGGGCTAACTTTAGTTACAGGACTCTGCTTTTAATCATGATCAACTTGTTAGTCATCATCATATAGTGCAGACCAATTTCCAGTTCTGGAAGATCACTGTAGTCAGTTCATAAATATCTGCATTTGTCAGAGAAACTGAATATCAGATAATGTCTGAAGTGGTGAAGACTAAAAATTAACATCTTCATCACTTCTGACAGCATCTGGCATTTAGTAACAGCTACTAATACTTCTTAAATGTTGGGACTATCCGCAGGAAAAAATGCTGTAAGTGGACGTAATTTTAGTGCTCTGATTTGTACTGAGAGCGTGACTATCACCAGCAATTTTGTAGATAACTATAAATTTAAGAAAAGCGTTGAAACAGATAATTTACACACGAATGATGTTACAAAGGAAATAATTTCAAGATTCCTTCAACTGACAGCTTTAGAATTATTTCAATTATGTGTCATTTGCTAGGCTTTAGAAATGACTGATTTTGTCCAGTTTTGATGAAATGAAGTGAGCTTCTGTTCCACGTTTAAAGTTTCCTTTACTTATGCAATTGCTAAATTAATGGAGACCCTTTCCAGACCCAGTGGACTGGAGTTTTCAAACAGCTGAGGGCTGCCTTGCACAGAGATTTAATGAGATCATGATTTTTTTAAATGTGCCTTTGTGCATGTTTTTTCACAACAAATATTCCTCTTTCCATCAGGCTGTATGCATATGTTGTATGTCATGTTTCCTAAGGCACCCTTATCTCAACTATTCTGTTCTCCTTGCCTGTTTGGTTTCCTCTGACCATTGTCCTGAGACACTGCAAATCAAAGATGTTTTCCCTTGAGTCTGATATTCCAGTTTCCACATCTTCCGGTAAAGAGAGACCAAGTTTGATGGCAGTATTGTGTAATCTACTGCATGCCAGGAATATCTTACATACAGTTCTTTAGAAAGACAATCTGGTAATGCATGTCACCACAATGTATTTTAAAGATGATTAATGGTCTTTTAAATGATTCCTCAGGTGAGCTGTAGATCTTCATTATCTTCTCCGAGGACATTGCATTGGATTTATTTGGAGAAAATGAAATTAGGGTCATGAACCTTTCTTGAAAAGCTAATTTATATCTTCTGAAATATTGAAAAGCACTATACTCTAATGATGTGATATGGTTGTTGATATTATAAAGACAACTGTCAATAACATCCAGAAGATAACTGTTATTTCTTATTTAACAACTTGAGAAGTTGCTGCTGTCTTTAAAGCTATTTTTAATAGCTGCCGTTCCTACTTCAGTCTCATCTGGATACACTCAAATTTTATCTGACTACCCAATAATTAGCTGCTGTCAATCCAATCAGTGCAAGATTGGCTAAGCTATTTTTTTCTAAAATGCAAAAGTTGTCACAACACTGCTTGACAATATTATGTCATGATGACGTTAGGTACTTTGCCACCTCACCCACTGCATAATGGTTAATTCGAGCAATATTAAATGAATGATAAGATTTAGGATCTTGATGAGCCAGAAATTGCTTGAAGAAGTATTGCCACACAGAATATTTGTATGTAGTTTATTTGGATGAAGAACATCACAAGGAAAAAATTCTGTCATTTGGTATTGATACATTAAACCCTTCCAAGTAAACACAACATCTAGATCTGAAAATAGAGGCTCTGGCCTATTTTGCAAGCTCCTCATTAGCTGACTGGGAGTTTATGCAGCAAGGATTATAAGTGCTTGGTTTTGGGATGCTCTATCACTATGTGTGGCCGTATATTTAATTTTGTCAGGGGTGTATGGAAAACTTTGCACAGCAGATGCCTTGTACCTCCATGATGTTTGGGAAGTGGGTGGTTTGCCTGGAAGTACAATTCTTTCTTTAAAATTTTCTGCTGATCTTCAGTTTCTGCATGGTTTCCTGTTCAACAACTATTTAAACACCTCCAAAAAAACTGTGCTAGCTTTAAGTGGTCTTCAGTGGTCTCAAACATCCTCTCTGGTGCGAGGAGGCTTTGCTGTTTGAATTGAAATATTTTTAATACCCAGTAAATATATTTTAATATATAACAGAGATTAAAGAGGGCTTTAGCTGTGGACTGCTGATTAAACTGACATGTTCTAGAATTTCTGTGCATCACCACTCAACCATACAGCTCCAAGCACAAGGCAACTGCTTGGAAAGAGTGGGTGCTTTGTGAAACTCTAGTGATCCTACTCAGACTCAATGGCCTAGTCTTTGGTACCTATGGAAGCACTGGTGCACCTGGGTTTAACCATGTTGCCCTCAGGGCATGAACTTGAGCCTGTCACACGCACACAGTGCACAGATCGTCTTTCCTTCAAAGACTGGCAGCTCAGGCTGTGTTCTATAATGGGACTGTCAGCCCCATAATAAGCATCATCACACCAGGGTTTTGGGCAAAGAGATTCATTGTGTGAGCATGTCTGCTTGAGGTAAAATGTTCTCAGTGCAATGGCTGTCAGAAGAATAACTGTTATCTCCCAGATTCTGGCAAGCACTTAAAGGTCAGTTTTTAGTTTTTCAGGTCCACAATGGTACCTTCCTAAGCACTGACTGACTGTAGCATGTGCAATTTGTTCAACCAGCCCTCTCTGAAGATGGCTTATTGCTCTTCACACACGTAGGATAAATCTACACCCTCACTCCTGCACAGTGGCTTTCACAGATTCTTCGGGGTTTCATCCAGGCCCTCTTCCTTTACTACAGCACAAATCTTCTGTGTGATCCCCTACAAAAAGAGCCTGAGCAGAGGAAGGCAGCATGGACTGTGAGCATGCTGGGGTCAGTTAGTATTCTCTTCCCTTTGTGTGAGTATTTCTGTTTGGTTATCAGGTCTTCCAAAATATTAATATGAACTAATGCTTTAGTCTTTGACATTTCTTTTAAAACCAAATGCAATCTGTTATCCCCAATTACATCATTTGCTAATTAAGAAAGCTAGATAGAGTACTACAGTATATGTTTTCCACCTGACGTATTTCCAGCAGCCCTTACAAAGGGAGTTACTGTGGTGAGTCTCAGTGTATTGAAAAAGGCATTTTATATATCACTACAAAATAATTATGGTAGAACAAGTGCTGAGCAACTCCTCTGTATGTTGCTGAGAATGTCACTGCCTGTGATTTAAAACTCTATAAGATCTGTACAGCATTTTGCTGAGCAGCTCAGCAGCAATGGTTAAAATACCCTTCAACTGCACTATCACTTTCCTTTTTAAAAGTCAAAATAGGTCAGTGAAGGTGACAGAAAGTTCTTTCTTCCACTTGCCTTCATTAAGTTTTGCTTAAAAAAGAAGAGAGGAGGGACTGAGGCATGCAGCAATTGCTTCAATAACCTTGCAGCAAACTGCCAGAAAGTTTCCCAAGGCTCTCATGCAATTGAACCTGGTGAAAGGAACCTACTCCCCTACTCCTGCCCGCAGCCCTCCTTAATAAAGTTGCTGGAGGTTAGGGTTTTTTTTTCTGAACACTTAATTGCATAGGTCTCCCAGCAAACTGGTGCCAGCCCGAGAGAATTGGAGCTGACGTTCTAGTGGGGAAGGGGAAAAGCTGAGCTGAAGGGAGGACGCTCAGGGGTGTGCGGGAGAGTGGGGACCAGCAGTCTCCGGTTTCCACTGCTGGCCAGCATACAGAAGTCACCAGTTATGATTGGGTTACAGCTCATGACTATTTAGACTTGGACATGGACTTGAAGCCACTTCATGTCAGTACAAAGGGAGGAATGTAACACTGTCTCTCCAGTGCCAGGGGGGAGAGATTTGTAGGTTGGTATGTGACCTTCACTGCTGGCCCATGCAGGTGCTGTTCAAAGGCTCTCCCCATTCAGCTCTTGATACTGATACTAGATTAAAAAGAGAGAATGAAAAAACTCCTTGTTAAAAACGTTCCTCTCTGTTTTTTCCCTTTATCTCTGTGAACAAGTTGTCTTTTGATTTGCTTGGGTTTGTGGGTTTAGGAGGCTGTTTTCCTTTCAAGGACTTACTCTTGTACTATGTATTTTTTCCTTTAGTTAATAACATTTAACTCAGTGAAAGGAGATTTGTCTTTAGGCAATTCTTGGGTATTTAAAAAAGTTTTTAGTTTGTGCCCATGCTGTTTTGTCACACCAGCTTTTTACACTTTGAATTGTAACTCCTTAATTTATACCTGTATTTCAGTGAGTGTGTTAAAAGAGTCAAATCAAAGAAAAGAGAAGCGTGCAAAGCCAGAAATTCACATCAGCAGGGCAATTAAAACAATAGCTAATAATAATAATCTTACTGGCTGCCAATCAGGGAAGGGACCAAGGTCCTCTCTGGTCTCTGGCACCATTTTCTGAGCGTCAGTTGTGTTCCCAAACAGCCCACTACTCTGTGCACTCGAGTAATTCACCGTATTTAAGATGTCTTCAGAGATGACGTGTTTGAAAACTGTTTAGTGAATGTGCCGCACCATCTCGTAGAGGGAAGTGGAACAGATCAGCCTTCCTCGCCCTGCAAAGCAGACGGCATCTATCAGCGAAGACTTGGCTTAGTGCAGGTATTCAGGACTAACTTTTGGACTAGAGAGATCTCAGGGTTTCTGAGGAGCTGAGGAGTGCAACAGAGCAAAGTTTATGTCCTGTGTTAGTAAGTGCTTAGGTCAAATTTCTTCTCAGGTCCTCTTTGGAGGGCTGCAAAACTATGATGCTGTCTTTTAAAGACGGTTCTTTTCCTTTATGCATGCTAAAAGGACCAAATATGTAGAACTGAATTGCTCCCTCTCCTTCCAGGTTCCCTCCCTGGAATGCTGCACAACAAAGCAAGCCTTAGCCCAGCCTTAGCAGCAATTTTTTTCTTAACCCTCATAGGGTTTTCCTATTGAAGTGGTTGCTATAATTAAAAAGCAACTCGACTGTTGCTGAGTTTCTTTGTTTTATATTTACTGGAGAAAACCACTGGGCTGTTGATCTGTGAGTTTTATGTTATTATTTAATTACATTGAAGGAAGATTCTGCATTTTGGATAATTTATTTTGAGTGCTACATTTTCCAGGGCTTCGTTTGGTTCTAGTATTAATCCCTTTCTTTCACAGAAGTTTGCATATTGTTGTGGATTATTTATACTTCACTGTCCTTCCAAATCCATTATTAATCACACAGGTATTGAAATACATTTCACAGATAATACTGGACATACTGCTGTATTGTTTGCTCACATAATAGTCATGCTTTCACTCGGCAGGTTTCTCATACATCAAATTATCATTAGATAAGAAAAAATGTTACAGTGAAGATTTGCCAACAACTTAATGCTGAATGCTCAAGCAAAACCCTGATGTTCCCAATTCCAGGTGATGACTCCTGGGGACAATAAATGAGCAGATGCTCTAGTTAGATGAGAGCATATCACCTTCAGGGATGTGAACAGTGCAAGGTTCTGCTCAGTGGACCCAGAGAAAACCTCTTGTTCATTTTTTCTCCGGCAGCAGTCCAGATGACTAAACAAGAGAGATTTCTTTTATGGTTGCATTTTGGTTAGTATGAAAAGGGACCATATTTTAGTTTTGAGAGTGTCCTGAAGCTATCAGTGACTGTAAGCCTAAGAACATAGGGCTGGAAAGGATCATCTGGGTCGCGGTATCCAGTTTCTGAGTCACCCAGCCTCTAGCAACCCAGGGTCTGCAGGCCATGCTTCCCCAGGCTGCATTGCGTCATTGCAACCTCACAGCAAAACCCCAAAAACCTCAACTAAAAAGAAAGGAAAATCAAAGGAAAAAAAGCAAGAGTGATAGAGAGTTTTAGCAACAGTCTAGACCTTTTCAAGAGCCTAAAGTATTGTGTAAAGCTCCCTGATGATCCCAGCAGGCAGCCCTAGCCTACTGCACAGAGGAAGGCAAACTCCCCTGTCCCCTGCTTTCCTTGCAGGCTTTTCCACTGAACTCTTGAATAATAATGGGTTTAACCCTGAGAGTTTCAACAAGTTGTATCAGTCAAGCCCTGGGAGATCCTAGCACTGCTGAGAGGTGCAGCATTTTCCACCTTGTTTAATCTCTGCTAAAACTGCCACACCAGAGCCAGGTGCTTTAGAGCCAGAGTTTTGCACAGTGGAGACAGCTAACCTATAAGCATGTTTCTCTGCACTGTACAGAACAGGGCTGTTTGGGGAAAGGGATGCACCTGCACTGTGCAACACGGAGGTCCAGGTTGGGTCCCCGAGACAGTTTTTCCATGCTCAGTCTGGCAGAGATCTCAATGTGGGTCTCTTGCTGTGGTATAGCATGGCATTGGCCCAAGAGTTATTCTCAGCTGGCATTGCTTTAGGAAGCCTAAAACTGGGCATAAATACAATGCAGGGACTATGGAAAAGCACATGAAAATTGGAAATCTCAGTGCTGTTCCCACGTCACAAAAGAATCTTCAAATACCTCTCTTTTTCCATTTCCACATCTGTACTTAAGGGAGAGTAATAGTGCTTTGACATAAAAGCATTTTTCTGGTCCTTGAATGGATGGTTAGTGCTGACATTAAGATATAAATCTGTTCAAACTGAGGATTGGTTAAATAAGTGAAATATTATTACAGAAAGTCTCTTAGGTGTTCAAAATTACCTTTCTTAAATTAACACAAGTGAAAAAGGAGTAATTGCTTTCTGTCTGCCCACAGAGTCAGGCACACATGAAGTCCTCTGGATTTGTCAGACTTCTCAACAGAGTGGAGGACATCCACTGTCATCCTCACCAGTTCCTGCAGTGTCTGGCTCTTTTCAGCACAGTAAAAGGTCGGTTTCTGTAGACAAGTAGCAACAGTAATAATGCCTACATCACTCAAATGGAATCTCTTCTCTGTAATTCAGAGGAGTAGCAACACAGGTTTACAGAATTTCCTTCCAGTGATCTCAAAGGACTCTGAAAGGGGAAAAAAAAAATGCTCAAAAAACCCACCCAGTCACTGGGTCCCAGTGTGACTATTTTGCAGGTGGCAAAGACATGTCACAAGCAAGAAGTAACTCATCAGATATGCACATGAGAGCTGGGGCACAGCAAAGTGCAAATGAAATTGACTCTGTTGCCTGCCTGTGCTAAAAGCCGATCTTACAAAAGTGGATAAATGCATTAAATAGAAGTGGGGATTTGTTTCTGTTGCCATTTGAATTTCATTTTAAGTCATGTGTAAATGACTCTGTATCCTTCTCTCTAGTGTAATATTGGCTTTAATTTGGCTTAGCCTTTGGGAAGGATGTTTGATTGACTGAATTAGAGAAGGAAGCTCAGTCCACAGGCGACTCTACCAAAACCATTTTAAAGATTGGCTTAAGTTCAGCCCATTTTGGGGACTCATGAAATCTCTTTATATGGTGATATTTATAATTTATGTGCAGTGATCCTAATCTTTATAATTTATATAATTACAATATATTAATGTGGTTGCTGTAGATTCATTTTTCTGCAGACAAGCACCACTGTGCTTCCCAATATACAGAATTACAGCTGGGCCAGGGCAGCATCCCGTTGCTCTTCTAGCTCAGAAATGGCCTTGAAAGCAGCAACTTCAACTTGCTTTTCTGAGTTTCTTGGTCATAATTTTTCCTCCCAGAACTGTGTATGAACTCTCCTTGTTTTACTTGCTAGTTCAAAAGCCTCTCCACTGCCCTGGACTCTTATTTCTGGGCCCAAAATAATGGGATTGCACAGAGGAAGCATGGGGGATTGCTTGGCATGGAACAATGTCTTTGATGCATCTAGATGAAGAGCTCTCTGGGGACAACACCATCTTCCTAGTTTGTCTGTTGAGTGCCTAGCTTACTGTGGACTTGCTCTGGGTCAAGAGATCTTGCCAAAAGGCAATTGGGTGCAATGCAAGACAGCTTTAGAGTAAGAAAGCTCGAGAATTTTCTTGTCCTGTAAGAAGGGGAAAGACTATCAAAAGGAAATGAAAGTTTTATTTGGGGGGGAGAGAGTTACTAGATTTTTATTTTTTTCTTTAAAACATCACTATCATGACCCCTTCCATGTTCTTGTGTCATTTCTTCTGTGAAAATTTGAGCTATCTCCTCTGTGTTCTGGTTTGCAACATCAAAAGGACCATGGAACAGTCTCCTTTGATGTTAAATGTTTCTGCTGATGCTGTCTGTGGTCAGGTAATACCACATGATTAATGTGAAAGGATTCAATTTGCTTATTTTCCCATGTTCACTAGCAAAGCAAAGATGCAGTGTATCAGTGGGATATGAGATACAGTCACTCAAGAAACTCCTCAGTATTAGAAAACAGATTTTAACTTCCCAAAAGCAACCCTAATGAATTTTCTTTGGTTTTCATTTTTCTTTTGTGTGTCTTTGCATAATTGTTTAATATTAAAGAAAGAGAGCGTGGTTTGGTCATTTAGTTAGTAAAATCAGGCCTTGGGACTACCAGGTCTGGGAAGAGCTGACTCCTCTTGCTCCGCTCGGCTCAGCTATTGGCCAGACAAAGCAAGTCACTTTGCCTTTTTATAAAATAAGGATAATGGTTCCTCCATTGTAAAGATGTGAGATCTACTGCTGAAAAGCAGTACACGAGAGTTAGGTAATATTATTTCTGGCTCTCCTACAAATGTGCTTAGTGTTCAGTTTTCCCATCTGTAATGTGGGGATGTTAGAACTAATCTACCTCCCAGGGTTGTTTTGCTTAATTCCATAAAGTACTTGAAAACCTCACATGGAAAGAGTTATAGGAGCACAAGGTTTCTTAATAAAGCTCATTCATGAGTAATGTATTTTTGAAGTAAGTGACTTGAACCTTCACCCATAGTTGGAAACCAACATGAGCCAAGTCTTCTTTGTTGTTCAGCAAAGGTTGGTTGATTTTTTTTTCCCTACATATTTAATTCTCATAAGGCTTCACATCTCTGGTTTCTGGCTATGATTGAAAGCAGAAATTCCAAATACCACAAGAGAAGACTGGGGTTTTTTACTTTTTTTTCCTGACCCTCCCAGAAGCTGGAAGTTTTGAAACGTAAAAGAGTCTTCCCCACCATCTCCAGCTCTCAGTTGCCCCCTGCAAGGATAGGTGTCTGAGGCTGTTTTCTCTGAAAACTGAGACTTACCCAGAGGCAGCCTGAAGCCTTCACCTTTTGAGACTTGTTCAGCCACCTTGAACGGGATATGCAAGTGACTCTGAGGTGAATCAGGGCTGCTCTATTCAGACAACCACTAGGTGCTTTATCAGCATTGATCTGCCCTGCCTTTAGCTATACAAGACCACATTCAGTCTCATCTATTGCACTGTTATTGTTGTTGATTACTGCACAGAGCAAGGTAAGGCTCTTTAGAAGAGCTGCACAAATGCTGAGGCTGAAATGGTCTTTACGTCTAAGGGCTGTAAGGGAAAATTAGCCAAAACTCATTTATCTCTATGTCAAAATTCCTACTAACAGGGGAGGAAGCAAAGTTGGACCAGGCTGCAGGCTTTCAGGGAGCCTGGCCATCACACCATGGGATGCATTACAAACCCGGATTTGCAGGATCTCTGCCGGCAAATAATCCACACTCCGAGTGCTCTGAACGTATCATTTGATGTGAGTAAAAGAGGGATGGTGCCAGGAGCACAGAAGCTAACTTGGAGCTTGGGGAAGTTTTCAATCGGTTTTGCCAGGGTTTCCCTCGGTGGGAAGGCACGGACGGCTTTCTCCTGCCCCCTCCTGGTGCAGCCCTCAAATTTGGCTCTGGAAGCAGGAGGCTGGAAAAATGGCACCTTCATTTTCCAGGGGATTTGCACTTGGAGTATATGGCAAAGTTGGTCTGTTTTCATGGCATGAAAAGGAGTTGTTATCATTTTTTTTATTTTTATTTTTTGCTTCTTGGCATTGTAAATCCAGTTGAGCTCTGTGAAACTAAACTGAAGCTGGGTCTGATCAATGCGCTTGCAGTCGAGTATTTCAGGTGTATGATCTATTGCCCTTCATCATGGGAATCCACTGTCTTAGGAAATATTTATTTTTAAGCTGGTATGATACTTAGCCAACTAAAGAATAATGTAGGGCAAATAATTCAAAGAAGGCAAATAAGAATTATGTAGTCCTCGATCAAATGTAGGGACTCCATTCTAGAGGGTAGCTGGAGAAACAAAATTTCACCTCAAGACTAAAACTTGGCAGTTTGTAAAATGCTCCCGTTGTGCACTTGAACAAAAGACAACTGCTGGGCACTGCACTCCATGGAGGAACAGGGCTGTCCGACAGTGCTCAGACTCCTGGGGCACCATTGGGTGGACAGACCAGTGCAATCTTAAGTTTTCCAGTGTTTGCTCACAGAAACAGTAACTCATCGTCTAATAAATCAAAATAGCTGCTATATGGAATTGCTCCAGGCTCAAACCCTTTACCCTTTTGGATTGAGCACAGTTTGAGTACGATTGAACACAAGCTAAACTGGAGTTGCCTAAAGGTGGGAACCCTAAATCTGGGCTACCAGTCTCTCTTCACATCTGCATTAAGTTATTGCACTTTGTAAAATGATTATGATTCACCAGAACAGAAAAAGGTAGTAGAAGGATTTTCAGGCCTTTTGGTTACCATATTTGCTTGAAATAAGTATAAAATCTTCTGTAGACTCAAAACTGTGTTCTGCTCTTGGTGTAACTTCTCTAGACACCAACATGCTTCTGCAAAACAAAAAAAAAATTTCACAGAGAGTTTTTTAATCACAGAAAAAGAAGTGTTTCTGACTGTTTTGTTAAATATCTGTTCCTTATCATGCCTAAGATATGCTTATTGCAGAGGTTGTCTTCTCCGTTTTCTAACAATTCTGTAACTTTTTTTTTTTAATAAGTAAGTATCAGCCAGCTGTGGTTGTGCTGCACTTTCAGAGGCTGTTTTTATTTCATGGGAAGGTGTTGAACTTTCCATCAAGTCCCATGTGGATGTCCAAACTGGTGGGAGCACTCTTTCTGCACAGCTATATCCCAAGTAGGTGGTCACTAGGTATTATCTTTCTTCAATATATGTGTTTGAAAAGCACGTCTTGCAGCACTAATGATATGAATTTCTCTCTTTGAAAAACAGTACCTTTAATGTATTTTGGCTGAGAAATTTCCATGTGAGGTCTTGCAACTTGCCTCCTTCTGGGTACCAGGCTTTCTGTCTGGTAGTTGAGAAAAGGGTGACACTTTGTAGTCCTCATGGCAGTTTAGCTGCAGCGTTGGAGGGGAGACAGAAAAAAAAATCATTCCTGCTGAATGGACAGTATCACAGACAGGAAAAAGAGGCCGGACTTCCCAGTTTCTTTTAGTCATATCCAGTAGTTTTAAGGAGAAGGTCTAGCTGCACAAAGTTTTCTCTACCTGAATGTTGTGTTTTGGGGAAATTTCCAGACATTAACTCCTTTCAATAAGTTTTGCAGGACTTTTCCATTACAAGGAGTATCTGACTGGTTTTTAAAAGGCTGTGACTTTCTGATCTATTTTGATACTGTCTGGATTCAGCAGTGTAGCTGTTGAAGCTGAAATGCATAGAAATGTCTGAACAAAGCCACAAAAATTTTGGGAGGTGATTCATTTGTTCACCGCTCAAAAATTCTGTTATGGGTGGACTTTTGAAGAAAATTTTCCAATAAATTTATGTTTACATGCAACAGACCACGAAGACAAAACAATTTCAAATCAAACAAAACAGTTTAGTCAGACTGATGAACACTTTTTTTTTTTTTTTTTCATAGTTCTTTCCATCAACAAACAGACATGAACTTCACTTCAGGGCAGTGTGAATGTTTTTTCTCCCTTCAAGTTCACCTGGCAAACTGAAAAACTTGTTATTTGTACAGGCCTGGTTGTGAATCATCTTGACTCAGATGTGTCCCTGCTGGGGAGGACACAGCCCCTGCCACCCTTGCATGATGCTTTGATTTTCAAGTTCACCATGATCCAATTTGGCCTTAGATGACCTGAAAAATACCATTTCTCAAAAAGCACTTGAACTGCTACAGGGCTTCAGGGCAGGTAAGTACTGAGATAGGTATTAGATAACCAGAACCTCCATTTCTGATCTCTCTCAGACACTAGGATAACGAAAGAATGAAAAAGCAGGCAAGCATACCTTCTAGAGTAACTCAGATATGGGAGTTTTGTAATATCACATAATGTTCTGTTCAAATTTTCATTGTATTTCATCTTCTGCATAACAGAGGAGCTATCTACCTTCACTACTTTTAGCATCATGTCCATGACTTTTATTTGAATCATAGCAGAAATTATAGCAGTAGATGGGGGTGGGACCTCAGAAGGTAATCAAGTCCTATCCCTGCCCTATACAGAATCAGTGAATAGGGATAGAATAGAATA
The DNA here is from genome assembly GCF_003031625.1 of Empidonax traillii. NCBI lineage: Eukaryota > Metazoa > Chordata > Aves > Passeriformes > Tyrannidae > Empidonax > Empidonax traillii. Next base: position 1,434,687 of record NW_020955250.1, read on the forward strand.
GAGTACAGTAGCATAGAACAGACTATTTCAGTTGAAAGATATCTAAAATGATCATCTAGTCCAACTGCCCAACCAGTTCAGAGCTGACCAAAAGTTAGAGTCTGTTGTTAAGGGCATTGTCCAAATGCCCCTTATACACTGACAAGCTCGAGGCATCGACCACCTCTCTAGGAAGCCTGTTCCAGGGTTTGACCTCCCTCTTGGTAAAAAAATTATTCCTAATGTCCAGTCTAAACCTCCTCTTGGAACAGTTTTGGAGCACTCCCATGTATCCTAAAACTTGATCCCAGGGAAAAGGGATCAGCACCTCCCAATCTGCCTCCCTTCCTCAGGAAGCTGTACAGAGCCATGAGCTGGCCCCTCAGCCCCCTTTTCTACAAGGAACTGGAATTGTTTATGCAAAGAAGTCTTAAAACTGCCAGTGATTCTGCGATTTCCCTAGATAATTAATCTGCACTGCTTACAGCTAGAAACAATTATTTCTCTGTCTCTCATTCTGTATTTTTCTTCTAAATTTTTTAAGATTTTATTTTATTTTTAAAAATCCAACCTAGATGTACAGTTGTTGGAGTTGTATCACCATCAGCATGTCCAATTAATTAGAGTTGCTTTATTATTTTTTAGTTAATTTTCAACTTCGGTTTAAAAATCTTTTCCCCTACTAGATTGCATTGCTGTATCAGATTAGAGGTATCTTCCTTGCAGACATCCAGAGATTCTGCACTCAGAGAGGACCACATAGTCATCACATTTTATATTTCATGCTGTTACCCAATACTTTGCATTTGAATTAAGCGTGGCTTTTATTTTGGCTAAAATATATTTTCTGGAAAAGCATCTAATTTTGATATGAATACATCAGGAAATGGATAATCAATCATTTCCTTTAGAAGTTTGTCGCAGTGGTTAATCGCTGTCACTGTTTGAAAAATTGTGACCGTTTTGAATTTCTGATTTCAACTTCCAGTCACCGGTTCTCATTATGCTTTTCTCTGCCAGATGTAAGAACCCTTTAGTATCCAGTACTTTCTTGTCTGGAACTAACTATGCAGTGTAATCAAGACATCACGCTTTTTTTTTTTTCTTCACAATAAACTCAGTGGATGAGTTTCTAAATCTCTCAAGGTCAGGTGTCTCCTTCCTCTATCAGTTCAGTCTACCATTTGTTCCCAGTTGCCATTTAAGCTGTTAATAGAGGTTGGTCAAAACTGGACTCCAGACTTCTGTGAGATGTTGTACTGTGAGGAGATAAAACCGCTTTACTGCTCACTGCTCCCTTGTTTGTAGTTATGTGGATCATGGGACAATTTATCCTTTTTTTCAGTCTTTCTGGAATTAGTATTTTCATGCTGTATTACTTGCCCATTGTGATTCCCAAACCATTCTCCAGAATCACAGCTTTCCAGGGTCCTATCAGGTTTATTTTGCTCTCTGCCTTTAGATCACCTTTGCACTGACTGCATTTCACTCAAATGGGCTCCCTTGTAACAAGTGACCCAAAATACTCTTAGCATTAGTGTTTTCTCCTCATCGTTATTTACCGGGCTGCTAATATTTGTGTCAGCCATCTGTCTATCAGTGCTGACTTTATATTCCCTTGCAGAGCATCAGTGAAAATGCTGAATAGCACCGAGTATACTTCAAAGCCCTGCGGAAAGCCAGTAAAGAATCCTCATTTGATGATGATCTGATTGACGCAGCTGGGCTTTGAGTTATGCTAAATAGCCAAGTCTTAGCCATTTAACATAAGTTTCCTTCATGTTATATAGTGTTTATCTAGTAAGTATGTCATGCACTAAGTCTAAAGCCTCGAGAAAGCCTGCTGCATCTGTACAGTTGGCTTTTTTTTGCAGGCAGAACATGAAACCAGTTTTATTTGAGCTATTTTCCGTAAACCCACATTGACTGGCAGTAATTAAAATCTTGTTCTTTCATGTTTTGGCAGTTCAGTTCTGTCTCAGTTTTTCCACTGTTTTACCTGGGATTGATGTAAAGTTAGCTGCTTAATAACTTCTTTGTAATTGCACTTGATTTCCTGTTCTCCCTCTCTCCCCTCCTTTATCTCAGTCTCTCCCATTCTCTTTTTTTCCAGGTTACTACCCTGCTTCCAATCACCTGGAATCTCTCTGATATTAAAATTTATTAAAAATTAATATTAGCAAGCCAGAATTCCCAGACAAATATTTTAGGACCCCTGGGTGTTATTTATCCAGGCTTGCTGATTTAAAAATATTTATCTCTACTAGATGATGTTTAACATCCTGCTTATTTCCTAATGGGCTGGAAAGTACTTATTCAACCTTGGTCTCATATAAACACTATCAAGATATTGCTTTCCAAAATACCAAACAGAAATATTTATTGAACAAATCTGGCTTTTTGTATTGCTGTTCACAATTTCACCGTATGCAATTCCAACACTCCTCAAAAATCCTGCTCAGCATCACCATGGACCAATTTTTCACAATCTCTATATTTTCCAATATCAGTTTCTCTTCACTTCAGACAGTTGCTTTATTTTTCCCATTTGTTGAATCTTTAAAATTCTTTTGGTTTACCAGTGGAGTAGTTGAGCCTTAGCCAGTCTGTCCTCGATGATGCTGATGGACTGACTCTATTCTGAAAGAACTTCTGATTTCCATTCATGTTCTCCTCTCTGATTTCTTCCTCCCACTCACTGTTTTCTCATAATTTTCGTCAGCTGGAGGATATTAGCCATTGGGAAGCACCAGCTACAATTGTCTTAATTTTGTCCACTTTTAATTATGAGCTCTTAGGATAATGTCCCTTGCCAGCTGCATGACTACTACATTCTCTGTTAATCAGAGTGAGTTGCAAAATAAGTAGTTCATGCTGGATGCAGTATCTTTTCCTTATGTAAATGTGTAAGTACAGGTTGTCATCCAGTCACTTCCTCACTCATTTGGATGAACTGTATTGCACCCAGGATTAACGAGATCATTAAGATTTCTCCAGAAACACAGGTCAGGTCTGGGAATTGTGCACCGGATTCAGGCCTGAACCTCACCTTCTCCAGGGAATAACAGACATCAGGCTTAGCTTTTCATTTTGGCCTTATCTCACATTCGGTTCATTCCTCTCTGCCTAAATTGCTCCATATTCTGATGCCTTCCTCAGGGCTCACTGCTGCAGATGGTGTATTTATATTAACTTAAAGATTGCATTCCATCTTTCAAATGAGATTAATATATTTTTCAGGCCATTGTGGTTACCCGACCTGACCTCCTATAAACGCAGCCTATAATTCTTCACCCGGATTCCAGCATCTGGCCCTATAACTCATACTTGAAACACGGCATGTCTTTTTTAGAAATGCATCTCGTGAACATGTAAAGCCTCTGTCATTTAGATATTTTTCCTTATTTAGAATAAAATGCAGTCTCTTGGTGATATATAAACATCACAGTACCTGTGGCTGTTTATAAGTGTGCAATGGTGTCATACTTCTGTGTTTCAGTACCTGCGTTCTCCCTGCCTGAAATACTCCCCTTAGTTTCTTCCAAGCGGGTGTTGTTCTGGGTATGAACATAGGATCTGGAAGTCACTGAGAGTTACAGATGCTTAATGAAAGAGGCATGAAAAAACCCAAAATAATCCAGTTACTTATGGTGCCGTCCTTGTCAGACACAAGTCCAGGGGTTGACTGACTGTATCAGTGATTGCTGTATTTACATTTTTCTGTAATGGCTTTCAAATGAGGATGGAGCTACAACTGCTGGAATTAGGAAGGCATTGTCATTTGCTCTGTGAAAAGGAGAAACTTTTTTGTAACTATGACTAGTGTCAGAAAGCAGAAACTGGGATAGAGTGTTCAGCCTCTTACTAGTACTCCTGGGGTTTACACTTACTTTTTATTTAATTTAATTTCTTTTTCTATGGTGAGATTTTACGCTGAACCCTAATATACTCCTGCAGAATGGCATTCTCCTGGGCCTATTTGAAATTCTTGATCTTTTCTGCATCTGTTTAAATCCTGCGTTCATGCACGTACAGTACAAGGTCAACCTTTTGTTTGTTATTTTTATGGAGTTTAAAGAAAGTCCAAATACCTGACCGAGGTACCTGTCTGGTGCAGCCTTGTGACAGTTGCAAAATCTTCAGACTCGGATGGTCACATGATTAACTGTTTCATGAGGAATACAAGAAACCATAAAATCAGGGGTGTGCTATGGGTGGTTGGGGCTGGCTCACCACTTACAGAATACAGAAGGTGGCAAACTGTATGCTCAAAGGAAACCAGCCAAGCAATATGTTACCGATTCGTGCTCCAGAGCCTGCGTACAGGGAAGTTAAGAGCTCACAAACAAACCACAGAGCTCAGCTCTTCCTCTGGCTTATCACCTTCAAGTTCAACCTTACCCCACAGCATAGTTAACCAGCTTCAGGAGATCAAAGAGCATGCTAGTGGAGATGATCTGCCACAAATATTTTGGGTTATTTCTGCAGAAGCTACACACTTGAGTCTGTACTGGCACTTTGCAAGAAAATATCGAACTGAGTCTCCAGTCCAGTGCTGTTAGAGGTGTCACACTCTTAGGGGGTTGCTGCTCATCTCAAACGTGAAGCTGGGCTGCCTGTTGTGCAACTGGCTTCACTGCTAAAATCCCAGAACTTCCTCATGAAAGGTTTAGTTTTGGAATGGCTACAGTTAGCCCCGAAATTATAATTACTTTCAATTTTTATCTGCTTTATTTTTTTGGTTCCCAAAAGATAAACTCCCTTCAGACGTTTGAAGGGATTTTGTTATATTTCTGCTACATTTTGTTGGTGTGAATCTTTGGGGAGAGGCTGATGTCTAAAGGAAATTTATTATTAAGAACTAGCTATACTGTTTCCCAGCAGTGAGCTTGTTACTGCCACATCCCCGTCTAAACTCTGTAATTGGTAATTATGTTTGTCTGACCTACATTCTTCTGTGTAATTGTACTGAGATATGGTATCTTTCAATTCCTGAGTAAAAATGTCCACACCAGTTGTGAAGTGTTGCTGGGCAAAAGCTTTCACCCTCAAAAGGCAATAGTATTTTTGTGGTGGAGGATGCATTTTTAAAAAATGTATATAGCACTAAGATCCTATGGGAGCAAAAAGCAATGTGGAAATAAGTTAGATATAATGACATGATTTTTCAGAACCTAGGAAACTAATGGTCAATTAAGTCCCAGTGGAGGGTGCGTATTAGCTTCCTAATTTGTTTTGGATCCATGACTGGAATGTGTATGCACATGCTATTCAGTCCAGAGCATTCATGTGAAAGATCCTTTGGGTAATTTAACAGCTACAAATGGTACTTCCATCTAAAATTGTTATTGTGTTGTGTTTCTGCACCAATTGAGCCTTCAGTAACAGATCTGATGATCAAGTTAGAAAATTTCCTCTCTCCTACCGATTTTATCATCAAAAAAAAGGAAAATTCATATTACTTCTATGGTTCTTCAGAGGATAAAAAAAACTTCCCACTTAACCAAAAAAAATTATTTCCCATAAATAACATGGGAAGTATCTTTTCTACTGCTTCACCTCAGATGTTTTTCAATATTTTGCACCCACGAAGACTGGAGGAGCTAGTGGATTATTAGTATTTCCCAGTATGTGGACTAGATAATTTGACCACAAACCTTGTTTCTGAGCCTTTCACTCTCTGGCTTATTGACCCAAAAGTTTTTCATCTGTTCCTTGGAGGCTACTGAGAATTCTGATATTTTCTCCATCTGGTTTTCAAAATTTCCCTTGTGAGTGCTCGGCATGTTTCCCTGTTCCTTCCAGATGACCCTCTCTTGCTGTTCCCACTGGGTGTCATAAACTCCATGACTCCTTCCAAGAAATGTTAAGGTGAGTTGCATTTTATTTATTGTGCTGAGTAATGCCATTAACACGTTCCAAATTGATCCATCAAAGAAGTCAGCCCAGAGAGCCTGCTCAGTGAGCAACTCCAGGTCAAATATTTAGGTGGGGCAGCACCACTCACCTGAGCACTATGTGAAGTTGTTATTGAAGTAAATTACCTAAAATACCCCTCTGGGCTCTGCTGGACTTGCTGGCCTATTCCACGAAGTGGACCAGCTGCTCCTTTTAGAGTACCCCTCTGAAATGTGAACACAGGACAGTGAAATTGCTGTCCTGATGGATCATTCATCTGGAACAGACATTATTAATAGTGATAGACTTCCCATCGAACTGGGATGAAGGAATGTCTACTTTATCAGTGGTTTGTTTTCTCCTTTTTTGAGCCCAGTGCTGAGCCCCTGAGCACAGCCTGGCAGAGGTTGAATCTGACTTTAGGGAAAGCGCGCTGTGTTGACACTTCCAATGGCTGCAATGAATGCTGGCAAAAGCAATCTCTTTGTTTGAGGGAAATCAAAGAAGTAAAAAAAAAAACCAAACCAACTCAAAATCAGGTAATTCCTTGTCATGTATTAGAAATATGAAAGCTGCTGTCCAGAGGTTCTCAAAAATTGCTTATTTATCCTCAAGCTGTCTATGGGGGACAAGAGACTGCTACTGTTCCCTCAAAAAACCCAAAGAGGTTCATGTAATAAAAATCTCTCCTAAACCTATTTCTCTTTACATATTTTGACTTTGCTGAAACTGTGTTGTTCCTCTTGATCCTCTTCTCTTCCAGCATCTGCCTTGGTCTGCACATACCATGATGTTTCATGATCCACCCTTTGGGAGAAGGGGGAGCAACCCTAACAGGAGTCCCAGCCACAGGAGTGCTGGGCAAGCTGGAAGCCTGGCACACGGGGGAGAATGGGAAGAACAAGTCCACAGAATGACAGTGTTCCTGGTTACCAGGGAAACAATCCTAAATTGGAGCTTTTTTTTTTTTTTTAATCAGAATATTTGTTTTCATTTGAAAAATTTTCATAAGGGGTTTAGTTTTTTATAAGAAAAAATAATTTTCAGGGGAATATCTGTTTTTAAATTCTGACCTTTTTTAAAATGAATATTTGTAATACACAGATTTTATTTAAAAAAAATATGGTGAGCTAAGTCATCATCATCCTTTCATAAACACCTGACCTTGTACATAACTCCATAAAAATACAGACATCATTGATGGAGCTGGAGGGACTTAGAGGGGTCCTCTGGTACAGAACAGGATCAACCACACCTGAATTTCCCCCAAACAGCTATTAATATGCTTGCAGAGAAGCTCCCATTGTGGGGATTCTGCCGTCATCTTAGGTGATCTTACAGCTTCCCTACCCCCACAGTTAGTGAGTTTTTTCTGATACCAATCTAATCTTTGTCACAATTTTAAGGCAGTTAAACACAAATGTTGACTTTACTCTGCAAAGCAATCTTTTGCATATTTACAGACCATTATGTAGCCCCAGCCTCTTCCAAATGCAGTAATGTCAACATTACTTTCTTGGTCAGAGGTCTGTAAATTCATGACCTTTCATGCTTTATTCCCTTTATACTCTGTATCTTTCTGGAAGTGCCATGACTACAGCTCACATGAATGGTTTTATCCCAGCATGCACGTTTCTGATTGCGGAAAGGATCCTACTTTTTAAGCAATATCTGCATCTTTTCCTTTGAGCTGAACAGATATCTCACTATATCCAAAACTGTGTGTTTAAACATATTTTACCCTTCATGCCTATATAACAACAATATTTTGACAATGTAATTCGTCAGTAGCATCCTCCTGTTAAGAGCTATCATCTATGATCTGAAGAAGTGATACAAATCTTAAGTACTCATAACCCTCTTGACTTGTTCATCGAAGATGATCTTACGTAGCCTTCACACCTGCCATTTCTCTGGCATTTTCCTCCACAGTATCCATTTGATGCTCATTAGGTTTTCAAGTTATTTTCCCAGCTTTTTAACTATGTGTGCAATCTTGTATTCTAAATAGGGTTGTTTATGCCCCATGTGTTTCAGTGAGTATTTTGGTAACAGTACACAAGCAGGCGATATATTTGTCCTACACATCTTTGTCCCAGCATTCTGCAGTTCCTTCCCACTCGTGCCTGAAAATTGGAGTACACTGTTTTTTTCCTTCATCTCATCATTGTTGTTGTATTTTTTTTTACCCTCTAGCATTTTTAGAACATAACATATTTTCATGTAAGTTGTGTTAATTATGTAACAGTAATTTATCTCAGATAAGATCTTTTATTTTTGTTTCAATTTGGCAATTAGAATGCTGAAAATTTCAGGCTTTGAACCCTGCCTTTTATGTCAAGTTGTCTGCCCACAACTGATGAGTATACGTATCTTATTTGCCTCAGAAAAGGAAGTGAAAAAAGTACCATCTGCAAATTTATTGGGAATTTAAATATCTTGGAGGTATGGCTGAAGAAATAGATCATGGAGTAGTCAAAGAGTTGCTCTGTAATAGTGACCACAGAGTACTTTGATCTGACACCCTAAAACCCATTATCCAAGGGCATCAAGAATAAAAGTACCTATTGCTTCAGACACACCATAATAAGACAACTGGTCAGTGTCTGATCAGCAGAGAACCTAAACAAACCTTTTCTGCTCACGCATCAGAGTTTACTGGGGTTCTTTGAGGGGGTCAGCAAGCATGTGGATAAGAGAAAGCCAATACATATTTATTACCCAGATGTCTAAAAACTGTTTATTATGCTTTTGTGGGAACTGAGTAACGGTTGGAGAAGAGGAGAGACTATTGCATGAATTAAAAAAGCTTAAAATGTGTAAAATAGCAGAGTAAATGGCTAATCTCACAGTGTGTTGCTAGAAGGATATGTAGAAATGTGAATGGCAAGTCTCACAGTTGAATACTACATGGATCTCATTTGACCTCTGATCTTATAACCATTCCTATGTTCTAATTTAGTCCATGCACCATGTGCTTGATCCAGGACTCTTGAGTGAATGGTCTGACTTCCTGTGTCCTAAATATGTTGCTTCCACATGAACTCTTTTAATGCTACTTCACCTAGACAGTTTTTGTAAGGGACTAGGGACTCTAGTCCCCAATGGGGACTAGGCACTCTACTGCTTTGTTAGGAAGGCTCAGTTTCTAACTTCTATATCCATTTCAGAAGACACTTTAGTGCTGCACACACAAACAGATTTGATAAAGTATTCCCTAGCTTCTTTCTTACAAATCTGGATGTTGATGTTGTATCATCTTTAGGAGATTGTATGGTGGTGGCCCAGAGCAAGCACACTAAGCTTCCCGGTAATGCTGGTCTTCCCATGGGAAGAGCTGTAGTGGTCTGCTTTATTCTTTTAATCTTATGGAAAGCATCTCTAGATGTTTATCTATCTCTCATCATCCCCCAAGGTACCTTAGTGACACAGAATTAATCACAATCACAGACCCTGATTTAGGTATTCTTTCCATATTGGTAGAACACCGTAAGTACCATGTTCTCTATGAACTGCCATGGCATGCTGTGCTATGGAAGATGTTACTCACTCTGCTGTATCTATTGCTGTCAAATTTGACTGTCCTCATCAAGCCAATCAGCTGACAAATAGACTGTATTGCCTTGAACGTCAGAGTAGATTTTTCTAACTAGGTCTAGCTACTGAGCATATGCAGGAGCCAGAATAGCAGTTGCCTGCCTTTATTTCATCCTCCTCCTCTGACAAAGCTAAACTAGCTGATGCTCCCTACCCAACATGATGGTTCAGGCCTTTTAGCATCCTCTGCTCAAACAACTTTTAACTCTCATAAAGAGAAATTGTAACCCCTTCTAGACTGCTGAGTGGGGATGATGGAGGGGAATCACCCCAGGTGGGCAGGCCCTTGCACATATATGACTCAATGGATATCATGTATTACCAAGATATATAACCTCTAGATATCTTCAAATATGTGCTTTTCTGACCTTGAACAAGTACAGAACAGCATTCTTGTGACACTCTAGGCTGTACACCTAGAAAGAAGTGTAAATTCATCAGTATCCACTAAAGCAGAGCCTGCTGTCTGTTGAAATGTGCGAGCATTGCTGGCTCTCCGCTGATCTGCAGCAGCGCTCCTTAGTGTACAAAAACTCTTAATGACACCAAGTCCCAATGACCATCACTCTTACACCAGGACAGTGGCAGACCTAGCTCAGCATGGCAAAGTTTTGTTTTGGGACCTGAGTGACTCAGAGAGGGGGACACTTCGCAGGGATACACAGGGCTGAAGGACATGATGGCACTGTAGTGCTGTGAGTAATGTAACTACATGGTGTTTTCTTCACACAGACAGGTTTATATCAGTCATGAGATTTGGGCTGAGGAAAGAGTATTTCTTCAGCAGGTACCAACATCTCTCTCTGCTTCCTATAGTTTTGTCCTTTTCTGCAGCATTGTGCATGGTCCATTGCCCAAGGACTGTATGTTCCAAAGCTTGTCCACTGTATCCACCTATATTAAATGGCCAAATAACAGTTATCAACATCACTAATCTAAGATCACCCACACAGTTTCACCTACAAATGCCCATGAGTCACACTGTTCCACCCCCCACCCCCAACAGGTTGTGTCATTAATTTATTCTATACTTGTCCTTTTTCATAGTCCAGTCTTGAAGCTTTTGATCTTTGATGCTGAAAATTTAAATTGGATCTTGAGAGCTGTTTTGTTATTAGAGATGTCTAGGGCTGGGGGAAAGGTAAAGGAGAAATACATATTTCTTTCCTTACCTTTCATATATCATGGCAAAACTGTAGAAACCTGGTCCTGATGACCCAGCTAGAATGTTCCAATTCTGTTTTTCCTCTCCCTTGAAGGACTGTGGTTCTTCAGCAAAAGGTAAATAACCCTTTTTCCTCTGACCCAGAAATACTTATATGAGTCATAATGTTCTAAATGTGCCTGTTGGTGTAAAACTACATGCTGATCTGAAATCCTTCTTTGGGTTTCAAGGTTGTTTCAGAACAAAGTGGATTTTAATTCTTCACAAATGTTTTACTTTATTGTCCTTAGAACTGGGGATGAAGGAACCTATATATGATTTTATTAACACAGAGCAAATATCTGACTGTTTGCTTCTGGTCTCATAACTGCACCCTGGCAAGGGAAGGAAGGGGAGATGAGGAAAGGAGACTGTAGAGACTTAAGCAATTCTGACAAGGACAGAATAGAAATCAGTGCTTCTAGAGAGTCTCTGTCTCCTAAATTTCTCTGTAGTGCCTACTGGACCATTGGTAATCCCCACAGAGCAGGATTTTCAGAGCCATTGGAGAGGCCACTGAGAATTTAAGTCTTTTATGATTTGTCTTCCTGAGCCAAAGAGATTCCCCTCAAGTACCTTAATGTTATTCAGAATAAGGTTATTGTGACTCAGTTAAGCCAAGGGAGCTCACCTTCTAATGAACTCAGGTGGACACAACACCATAGCTAAAACTTATTCTTAAAACTTCAAGTTCCTTGAAACAAAGTCTTTTGTAAGTGGAATTAGAGTAGGAGAGAAGGGGGCATATCAAACTAAACAATTGCTGGGAATATGAGAATTATATAGGACCAATAATGAGTTTATCAAAAAGAAGAGCTGGCTAAAAGCTGTAGGAGGACAGTGACAGCTTGCCAGGTTTTCTTGGGGGATTTTTATCACTATTTTAAAGTTTCACAAAAATGATCTCTTCTATAGAAATAATGCATTGAGATACTTTAAAATATATGGTAATCAGAATCGCATCTTGCAACTCTGGAGGTTTTGCTCTTTCTCTCTCTGGAGAAACTGTGACTGCAGTTCTCAGGTGAAAGCGCTTTGTAAATACAAAGAGTTTGCCTAATGTGGACATTACAGAGGTGGGAGATGCTTAGTTTTGGTATCTGGGATTTGAACCCTAAGAGACTGCAGAAGGTGAGGGGGAGGAGGGGAGTAAAGATGGCAAATGGCACTGTGATAATTACTCAAGAGGTATTCAAGACAGCGCCATGGACTCTATTGCCTTGGTGCTCCGCTTTGTAAACAAAGCCATGAAGACAAGAGCTCCTCATCCTGTTGCAAATCTAGACTTGAGTTATGAGTACAGATAAGCAAAGTGCAAGGCAATCTCCAGTGCACCAAGAAATTAGGACTAAAGAAGCAATTGGATCATGACAGACCTCAACAATCACAGGCAGCCATGTTAGCGTACATCAAGGTTTTAAAGGTTTATGTGTCCCTCTTTCTCCTGTATAGAAATCTACATCACAGGCCATAAGATATTGCAAGTAACTGAAGAGCAGCAGTAAAAGGTGTGAAGTTGAAACTATAACATGTTGCAGGATAAAAACAAGAAAGAGACGTTCTTGCCATCGCCCAAGGTCCCTGTGATAGACAAATGTGTACACTGGAGAAAAATCACCGATGGCTCCTGAAAAGCAGATTATAGACCAGGGTACAAAGAGGGAGAGGAATCCAACAACACCCCTCCCAAAGAAGTTCCCTCCACATTCAGATCTGGTTGTCAGCTTGAAATTTGGGTCTGTGCATGGAAACCCTGACTATGAACTAGATTTAGCAGTTGGGAAGAGAGGAATATAGGATGTTAGGAATACAGGCATGAAGCAGAAATGAGGAGATCCTGCTTCCTAACTCTTTTGCTGACTTTTTAGAATAATTAATTGAAGTAGAAAAAACTGATCAAAGAGAGCGTTGATTGTGCTTACACCTGAGGGTGTAGGGATCTGAGTTTTGCTATGGAGAAATGATCATTAGAAAAGATATTTTTGAGCTAAGATCAAACAGAAGGGCTGGAAACAGCAAGAGCAGTGTGAGTTTTTTTTTCCCTTATGACTCTTTTTGTGCATGCTGTAACTGCTGTACATTGGTGCCATCTACTGCCTGGTCTGGGGCTGTCCCTTCCTGGGTCTCCAAGGCAGTCACCAGTTATGTGTAGCAAAAGTGCAACACAGGCAGGAAAAACTCTACAATTCTGTGCTGATGCCCTGACATAAGAATAAAAATTTTAACTATCTGTCCTGATGATAGCAGCACTGATTTTTAAAGAGAACAGAGCTGTTAACCAGCAATACAGCTTACTTGCCTTGGAGGTAGGACATAAACCACAGGTGAACATCCCTTTGGCCTGGAGGAAACAAGAAGGAATCAACTGGATTCCTTAACTATGCCCATGTGCTATGGATCAGTAAGTCTCATCTGATCCCATACAGATTCCACCAGCAGTGAGACAGTACCACTGAGAGACAGGGGAGGAGATCCTGCAGCTTTTGCAATGCTGATGGTATATGACTGTTTCCCTGGAGTCAAAGCAAAGGTTCATGTGGGATCCATGCCAGGAGACTGGCGCTAGAGGATAGCCCCCAGTCCCCCTGCAGCCGCTGTGATTGTCATCATGAGAAGCCAGCAGGGCACCTCTGAAACTCCTCTTTGCATGCCAGGGCTTCTCCATGTCTCTTGTTTAATGTAATCACAATAACCCACTCACAAAGCTTTCATAGTGATCATTAAGCTGCTGTTCATAGTAGCTGTAAAGCTACTACACAAAAGTGATGTCTCGATCAGCTGGTCTGAGCTGTGCAGCACAGTTCACATCATCACAGCGTACTCAACTGAGGCCACTTCAGAAAACTTTGTGTTTAGGGAAGGCAGGAGAACGATGTTGAAATGTGAAAAAGAAAGAATTTTTGGTTGTATGTAGAGCTATGCTGTCAGGTGACTGAATGAGGCAGCTCATCACATGTGTCAGATAACAATTGTGAAATTTCTTTTAATCTAGCAAAATTATCCAGATTAAACTTTAGTAATCTGCATATATTTGAGTTGACCTACAGGATCCTTACTAAGATCCTGTATGCTGGCTCACATTCAGCAGCAGTGGTATTTTCAGTGAGCACTGACATCTGACAGAAAATCCAAAAAATATGACAAGGGCAGAGAGACGCAGAAAGAGAAGTTAAAACTTCTCAGGAGAAGAAGGGTCTGACCTAAGCAAATGGAAATTCAGCAGGGTATGCTCTGTGCCTTGCATCCTCAGATCCTGAAGAGGTACACTTTATAAGCTTCAAGGTGTATAAATTTCAAATCTGAAATTAAATGTCTTTACATCACATATTTTTGATGTAATTCACTGTTCAAAGAAGGGTCTGAGAGAGAGAGGGTATGATTGACAGCAAAATGACAGACATTCAGGTGTGCATTGTAGCATCCAATTCCTCAGGAACTGCTGATGCTGTAACAGTGCTCCCTTCAGGTGTGACACCCACAGGGACCAGGAGCAGGACCTGGCATCCTTCCCTGGTAGAACATAGAACAGGAATACAGTTGTTAGTGTTCCTCTCAGTTCATGGCATTTGTTCTTACAAGCCACCAAACTGGATATTTACAGGGCCCTTAGCACCACTGTGGTTGAGGGTTTCATCAATACACTATGCCTGCTTTATGAATGTGCTATCCTCCTTTTACAGGCAATGGCAGCCAAAATCCTGAATCTCAGGTTTGTGACCAAGCCACCAAGCCAATACTCATGCAGCAAGAGCAGTGCCAGCAGCAGTAGAAAATGCCATCTTCTGATAGACCTGCCGAGAGGAAAAGGAGGAAGAGTAGTTGAAGACAGACATGGTGTTTGCCTGACTCACAGCTCAAGGTGAAGTCTCATTTAATGACACAGGTCTCCCTGTTTATTTCGTGACGGAGATTGTCTCAAATATTTTCAATCTGTGGGTAAATGCTGACTTTCCTATTGTGTCATTCTGAAGCCTTGTTTGATCATTATGTTTGCAAGGTAATCTCATAGCCAAAGACTCTTTTAAGTGCTTATGGAGTGTTTAGGTTCAAAAGGCTCTGTCTCAGTCTCCTCAGTTTCCTCTGCTTCAAATTAAATCAGTGCCCATGATAAATATCCCAAAGCCAATTCCTAACCATAGATAGAAACTTCTATAGATAAGAATGTATATAGTTTTATTATGGAAATTAACATTTAAAAATACACAAATAAAAAGGGATTTCATTCTCCTTTTAAGAGGAAAGTTCTTTAAAATTTATGGAAAATTGCCTTTCTTAATAATTCAGTTTTACACAAACGGAGCGTAAACTACTTCTGAGAACATGAGAAAAAAGAAAGAACATTTTCCCAGAACTGCAAATCAGTAGAGACTGCCTTTCAGGAGAAGAAACTTGAGTTTCCCACTGGGACCTGATCCCACATATGACTTTCAGGAAGACCAGCCATGGCCACCAACAGATACACCGTCAGAGCCAAACATAAGCCTTCGGGGGAATGTGATCTGACAAGCAGCTGCCACTGCTGAAAACTGTCTTTGTAGATCCTGACATCTGGCTTCTTCAGCTGCCAAGTCTGGCCTCCTCCAAGGTGCCGCAGGATACAAGTTGCTGCAGCAGGTAGGAAAATGGGAGGACAAAGGTCACAATTGGATGTGACTGGGAAGTAGGAGATGAGGTTGGCTGGATGGAAGGCACTAATTTGCAAGCCCTTTGTGACACCTTATATTGTTCTACTGGTTCGTTCATGACTTTGCAGTTCTAGATGTGTAACTTATTGTAGTAGAAGAATGGAAAGGTGAGAGAAAGGAAAGGAATGGGAAGGGTCAAACTAGAACTTTCCATCCATGTTTGAATAGTCAGAAGGTTGATACAATTTGATGTAGCTTCAAACCAAAGCTCCAAATCCAGTGCCTCACTAAATCTGAAAAGGATATGTATGCCAATATTGAAGGTATCCAAACAAAATTAGCTGGGACAAGTGCATTAAGGATATCTGAGCACTGGGCAGTGAGGATGAAGCTTGACAAAGTGGTGGTCTCTTGAACCACTCTGGATGTTGTGGACATGGTGATTGGAGACTCACCCAAGCTCAACATGGCATGGGAATGTTCAGGTCCGTGTCTGGAGCTCAGCTCCCTGCTAGTCTACAGTGGTTTCATTTGACAGGGCATCAGCACTTTAGTCCTTTATCAGATGGGGGGAACACCAAGCTGAGGCTTCTTCAGATACTGGATAAGACAAGAGTCATTTCAAGAGATTTCATTTCACTTGAGATCTGAATGGTGAGACAGGGTGAACAGAAGTTCATGTTGCTACACTAGGTGTAACTGCAACATCACAGTGAAAACAAGGTGTTTGTTTTCCATGGCTTGCCAATTTCTGGCTGTACAGGGAAGGAGGAAAAGACCAAGATGAGTCAGTCTTTGAAAGCAGGGTTTCTTACTCCTTCCTCTGAAGTGTCTGTTCCCAGTGTGGGAGACATGCTAGGTAACTGGTTTCAGAGAGGATACTACTTTGAGTTGACTCTTGGCACTATGCAAATATCTGTTTTCCAAAAGGTTTAAATGGTTCTTTGTTTTATAATAATTTTTGCATATAATTTACTGAACTGCTTTGTTCAAAACTTGGCTCCTGCCTAGACCTCAGTGAGGAGGAAAAGTAATTGCCTGAGTTTAAATGCTCCCCTGTTTATAATTCAAACACTGCAGCATGGAACTTTTGCATGAGAACTGGGAAGTGAACCTGACTACAAGCCAGCTCCTCACAAATGTGAAACAAATGTCAGCCTTTCATTATCCAAGGCAAAATGTAAAGCGAACAGCTTCAGAGGTAATTCACTTTTTAACCTATCTCACTGAAGCATGGAGGCATTCCTAGTGATGCAGAAAACAATATTTACTATATATACTTTGCAATGGCAGAATCATAGAATTGTTTGGGATGGAAGTTCTAGCCCCCATGCCATGGACAGAGACACCTTCCACTAGATCAGTTGCTCAGGGCCCCATCCAACCTGGCCTTGAACACTTCCAGGGATGGGCATCCACAACTTCTCTGGGCAACCCGTTCCAGTGTCTCGCCACCCTCAGCACGAATAATTCCTTCCTTATATTTAATCTATACATTTCCTGTTTTGGTTTAACACCATTCCCCCTTGTTCTGTCACTCCATGACCTTATAAAAAGTTGCTCTCCATCTTTCTTGTAGGCCTCCTTCAGTTACCAGAAATCTGGTACAAGCTTATGGGTCTTTACCAAATATATTTTATAACCAGTATACAATAGTTATCACTAGAGTTATGAAAGGTTAAACAGTACCTTTTAATATCTACCACGAGGTGGCAGAGTTGGACCTAGAACAATTACGTTTTCATGTAAATGACTGAAACTTCACTCTAAGAAAAGTATTTTGTGTCCTGTAGAAAACAAACAAACAAGAGCCAGTCATTAAAGAAACATTTTCCCCACGGCATGGAATTGCACATCTGTATAAAACCAATAATAGCAAACAAACTGACCAGACTGACTAGACCTAAAGTCAGACACTGGGCTCCCTTCTGAATACCCTGGTTGGTGATGTGTAACAGAGCTGAGAAGTGATTTGGTGGTACAGAGTCAGGTAAAGCAAAAAGGCAGCCATCAGCAGCTGAAAGGCAATTCCAAATATAACAGAAATGTACAACGGTCCACTGAAAAAAAACAGGGTTACCATTAAACTTCTGCAAATATGTTGACCATAAAGAAAAAGCTTGGACACTTCTTTGGAAGTGCTGACCCCTATGGATTGTCCCTCCTAAGCAACTCCCTCCAAAAGTATTATCTTCCACAGCTACAGTGGTGACTCCCATACAAAAAAGTTGCTCTCTTCAGGGGTGTCCTGGGAATCAGATCTCCTGTGCTTCAAAATGTTGGTATGTTCCGCAGGATGCTAATGACCAATATGCTGTACACCAGGGTCCTGCCATTTCTGCAGCCAAAATACAGTAGGGAGTGTGTGGAAGTGGTGGGGATACTTCACTATTGGGAAAGAAGTTAGCAGTGTGTGCCCAGGTCTCTGTAAGCACTGGTCAGCAGAATGATACAGAATCCTGTGAGGAAATTCAGCTCTGCATATACATTTTAGAACTCCTCTGAAAACTTAGAAATTAACTTAGGCTGCACTCAGTTATCAAATGAACAGGATACTACATGATGACTTCCAACAAAGTTCTGGCTAGTTTTATTATAAATACACAAGAGCAGAAACTCATAAATAATGTTATGAGCATCATATAAGGTATAAATAGATATTATGTTATACATCTATGGCCAGATCCACTGCCCTTGGGAGGTTAAAATGCCAACCAAGGGTTATTTATCCATGGAGAGCCTTGCTTGTGCATCTCCCACTTTCCTAAAATAGGCCATCCACTCTTGCTAGGTTT
>NW_020955250.1:1452860-1539875 GCF_003031625.1 Empidonax traillii
TTTTTTTTTTTTTTTTTTTTTTTTTTTTTTTTTTTTTTTTTTTTTTTTTTTTTTTTTTTTTTTTTTTTTTTTTTTTTTTTTTTTTTTTTTTTTTTTTTTTTTTTTTTTTTTTTTTTTTTTAATCCTCTCAGTGCCGGGTTAAGGTGCGATTTTAACTTTTCCACTAGATGGCAGATTGTCATAGTTGAAATCCTTATTCTGGTCCGTTAATTGAGCATCGTCTATTTGCCAGTTTTGCAGTTGAAATGTTTCATGTACAGAGAAAACACTGAAAGAAGAATAGATATGGTGATGTACTCTTCACCAATTTGTTTAGAATTCAACAAGTTCGCTTATTTATTTCTAGTTCCTAGCTGACATCAGTCTGACATTTCAGTACCCCTACAGCAGGACGCGTGGTTCCTGAGAGATGATGTGCATACAACAGATCTGTGCACTTTGCAGCTCCTCAGGACCCACTCCAGGGCTCCTCAGGAAGGAGTGTGTTGGCCAAACCATTGTCATACAGGCCTAGTATATATGTGTTTTGGCTCTTTGGGATTTCTGGACACAGGGCACCTCAAAAAGTCCAGCACTATGACACAAAAAAGTATTTTTTCTCTCTGAATGCTGAAGAAATTGAACCTACTTTGTAAGAGGTGGTAGCCTTTCTGGTTTCATATTCCAGAGTTTTTCAGAGCCCTTTTCCCTTGCAAGTGAAGAGCTCCCTTCACTAGAGCAAGTCTATGACTTCAAACGTCCAAGCAATAAATTCTGCAGTCCTGATGCTCCTGTGCTTGCATGAGGTTCTCCAGGTTCTAGTTCTAGCTTCACAAGTCAAAGCAAACTATGCTATAACTACCAGATTTTTCTTTTTTCACTCAAACCCATGAATTTTACAGACCCCTGGAAAGATGACCTTGAGTCACAGGACACAACAGCTGGGTCCAGGTTTTCTCCTCTGCATTTTTTTTATTTATAACTTCAGGAAGTTACACAGGGGATGGGCTTGTTCTAGTGTCATTCAATGAGTTTAATGGATTTTTTCTTGCTTTACTTTGGTGCAAGATTGATCAGAGTTGGTCCTGGTGACTTCCCTCTTAACAGTAACTAAGTCTGCTACAGTGCTGTCCTGGCTCTGCAGTCTGTGCTGAGGAAATGAATGAGTGGTTTAAGTGTTAAGGTCTCTCCATCTAAAACCACAGCACAGACTTCTCATGCCCAGCTTAAACAGTGATGGCGATTTGATCTTCATTAGCCACAAAGCAGCCACTGGCACCTGAAATTTCACTTCTAAAGAAACATGTGTGAGCTTTACATACAAAGGCAAATAGCAAATTACTCTTCTGGATGTGGTAGCTTTGTCATGTGCTGTTGCCTCAGCAGTGGGGGCCTTTTAACAGTCCCAGAGAGGTGTGATGTACTCACACCTATCTGTATCTGTTTTCCTAACTCTAGTGCAAGTCTTTCAAACTTTCATTTGAGAGGATCAATGCTTCCTAATAGGTTTTCAAAGGCATGGAGCAATTTCCCACTTTCCTGTGACCTAGGCAAGGACCTTGGCATCTCGCAGAGTTAACTGGAGCCTGTTACAGCTGAAATGACCTGTTGTACTGTGACACAAAAAGGGCACCCAACTTCTTTTTTCGGGGAGGAATGATGTCTGGAACTGGTCGCATCCTGGAAGGTGGTGATCTCACTTCTTCACACATCTAATTTGCATTACTCCTGTTGTGGTGGATTAATGCTGATTGGACACAATAATTAGGACAATCCTGGTGCCCCGTGCTGCAACGAGCTTTCTTACCTTTTACATGGTAATCTTTTCCATGCATTTTGTAGATGTCAAGTTGCCAAAGAAATTCTCTGGGTTTATTTGTTCTTTTCCTGCCTTGGGATCCTACTAGTTTGTCAATGTAAAAGGTGGATTTGCTGATCCATCCCTGGGGGAAGGTTTGGCTCTTCAGAGAGCTGTACGAGTCCAGCAAATACAGCCGTGTGGAAATACTTCATTTCCCCCAGATGTAGCCATTCCTTCAGGCTCCAAGCCTGCTTCAAGCTCATTCCCATTTGTGTCCATCTGCAATTTGCTGCAAGTCTTTTGTTGCCAAATATTTTTTGACTACACGCAAACAGAAGGTCCCTAGAAACTATGTGAATTGATCTAATGGAAATCTGACGACCTGTGGCAATGAAAAGCCCAGTTATATGGCAGGGACAGGTTTTCTGTACATAAAAAGCCTGTGACTAGAAGTCCAATACTTCATAGACTGCAGAAGTGGGAGCTTTATATCATTTCCAGCTCACTAATAGTGTTGCCAGCTCTCATGATTTTATCATGAGTCTCATGATATTCTTCTTAAAAGCTTAGTTTCTGGAGTCAGGCAATTACATGAGAATCTTTCTCTCTCTCTTTTTTTAACATTCTTTTCTTAGCAGCAAGTTTCTAACTCTGCTGCTTCCAAGGGGGGAAAGAGTAAAGAAGAAAAAAAAAACAAAGCAAGCTTTAAAAGATGACCAATGTTTATCCTGAAAACTCAAAACCCCCAAGAATGCAAACCAAAAAAGATACATAGATATTACTGTTTGCTTTTTTGCTTTTTAATCTTGAGGGTTTGTTTAAAGCCAATCTTATGTCCAACTCATGATTTTTGAATGCCTGGGATTGGCAACCCTATTTTGACAAAACTAATGCCTATGTGTAGCACTGGAAGTCCTGTTGTGGTATTTATTTTTAGAAAAGCTATTTTAGCTCATTTGGCACATTCTTTATAGCTCCATCTACCTCGTGTAGTTAGACTCATGAGGCCAGATCCTTTGCTGGAGCAAATTAGAGCAAGACCCGTGATTTAAACCATCTGGAGATCTAGCCCATGGTGCAGTCATCTGGCTTTACTGGCAAAGGGATACAAAATATAGTCCCAATAACATTTTTAAAAACTCCATAAAATGTGCCTAAAATAGTCTTTCATCGTTCTGGAGCAGATGTAGCATATACAGAGAACACAGGATGGAAAGCTTCAGAGGATTTTCCTGCTGCTTGTCTGAGAGCATCCCCATGGCTCACTCCATCAGATCTGGCTCTTGTGGGTTTTGTACTCCTCCTATGCCCTGCACCACAACTGAGCTGCTGCTTAACTGTGTCTGTGCTGGGTGCTGTAAAATCATCTTTATACATGTGATTTCCTTACCAGGGAGATACCGACTGTGCTTTGTAACCCTTTACCCACTGCAGTGGAACCATGAAGCTTAGAATGAATGAAGG
Organism: Empidonax traillii; assembly: GCF_003031625.1. NCBI lineage: Eukaryota > Metazoa > Chordata > Aves > Passeriformes > Tyrannidae > Empidonax > Empidonax traillii. Next base: position 1,456,105 of record NW_020955250.1, read on the forward strand.
AGCCCCTCAGATAATAGCCCACATGGAAATGTCTTGGCGCTGGGCTCTCAAAAGCTCTGAAGTGAGACGAGGTCAGTGCTGCTCTGGAGTTGGATATCTCAAGGACCACAGAGGAGCTGCAGGAAGCAATCTTGGTGACTCAGCTGGTGGCAATCTGCCTGCTGGTTCAGTATTGAGACGATGCCCCAGCATGATGTGAGAAGGCGGTGTTTGCTTGGACATCCTTCAGATGAAGTGCAAGGAGGGGCCTCTGACCGCTTTGTTTCTAAAAGATCTTTCAAACCTTTTTTGTAGGAACAAAAATTGGTGTATCCTTTCAGGAGACTGAAACAGTCAAAGAAATGCGACTGCTGATTCAAATCCAGGGAAATGGATTTAAAAAAAAAAAAATATAACTCCTTCCCAGCCCCTCTTCCAGATGTTCTGCAGTAAAAGTCCATACAACATCATGCAGACCTCGTGAATGTCACTAAACCGTTCCACTTTGCTGGCTGCACTTCATGAGGCTGAGTTTCCCTTGCTGAACTGTTAACAGTGTTAATTAGAGTTGTTCAAAGCTGCTTTTTGACTTTGATTTCTGTGACTGTATTGTTGGCACCTGCAGTAGAAGTCTGTGAGCCCCTCTCTTACTATTCAGTGATTCCAGTGACAATCACCGGAGAAAATCAAACATCAATGCTCTGAGCCTCTGCTGTACCTTCTGCTCAGTTATCTCCAGCTGAGTGTTTTGCAGCTTGCAGGAACTCTTTTCAAAGGTGGTGGTGGGAAGGAGACCACAGCTCAGCAGCTCGGTTGCAAATTGTGCAAATCCTTGAATCACACCTGTGGCTGGAGCTCTTCGCTCCCAGGAAAGTTTTGTGTCTTGGATGGCCTGTTTCCTCAGGGACTGTACCCTTGCAAGACACGGGGCTCACTGTGGTCTTCTGAACTGCAAGTTTTGTTTGTTGTGGATTTTCTCGTGGTTCTGCCTGCGTCACTACTTGATTGAGTTATTCTCCTACAACACAGTTTGAGCTTTCTACCTTTTGACTACAGGGTATGAGCTGTCTTGGGTTACATTAACTCTAGCTTTTTACTGGGTTTGCTTTGTGTTTTTCTCTGGACTCATCCAGAACCTAATTAAATAACTTTGTCCTGAGCAGTTAACTCTTAAGAAAAGCTGGAGAAAATGGGCACTGGCCAGAGAGCATTTGGAAAGAAACAGAGGTGGTCTGTGCATAACACCCTTGGGGGGGTGAGGGACCCAACCCAGGCTGGTAAAATGTGCTGTGCTGTAATACTTTGTAGACTCACTCTCTTCTGTCATGGTCTTCAAAGGTGTCACACACTTCAGATGGGAACTGTGACACTCTGCGAAAGCCTAGGAAAAGGCTGGGCAAGGACAATCCTTCCGGGTGCACCTGATTACTTTTACCACGATTTATTCTCGTGTGGTCAGAAGGGGAAAATGTTATTTAGTGGTGTAAGAAAATGTTTGCTGGGTTAAGTATGTTCATTTCAGAACACTGTGGTTTTCAGGCAAGTTGTGGGAGTGGTGCTGAGAGAAGTCTCAGGATTCAGCCAACTGTTGAGCTGCACCAGGATCCCATGAGTCACCAGCCCAGTTCTGGGGGACACTACTGCTGCTTAGGGGTGCTGCAAACAAACAACAGAAGGACTTTAAACAGTATTCTTTCTGATATTTGGAGCATATTCATAAGTCAGGACTACTGGGCTATATTCAGTGGTTGTTAGCATCTCCTGATGATTTTTGAAGAGAGGAATGTTGTTCTTTGCATTGATTACAATCTGCATGGTCAGTACGGAGGTGTTCATACCATAAACACCTGGCTGGGGTAAGCTCGGCTCCCTTTGGGGCCTGGGTGGCTGGGGGAAAGCACAGCTCTCCAAAGAGGGATTCACAACAACAGGCTGACTTACATGCTCTAACATGGCTTGTGCACAGCTCTGCCTCTCTGCATGGATACGTAAGAAACCAAGAGCAGTAGATTAGATTCTCAGCCTGGTGCCCACATTTTCTGTCATTCTTACCATGTTACATTTAGTGTTTAGGTTGTATCATATCAGCTCTGACAGCTGGAATTGAGAATTTTGCAGTGATAGTAAAAGATTAATTGTTCTATTAAGAGGTCATATTACCAAAGAACCAGATTTACTTCTCATTTTTATATCAACATAATATAATAGGGTTTCTTTTTCTCCATGTTTGATGCTAAATAATTGATTGCTGATTCTGAGGAAATCAAGGATTAATAAACTACACATTAGTAGCATAACCTCTACTCTCCTTGTGTGTAAGACTGCTACTGTAGTATATTTTCTAGGATTTGTTCACTCCAAATTTTGGAAGTTGTTAAGGATGGAATTTATTTGGTCTTGGTTTGTTTAATAGTATAAATGTTGTAATCATCATTCTGTTTTGGGAAGCTTTATTTGAATCCATGGATCAGAAACAATGGATTGAAATGGGTGAATGGTTAGGAGGTGGTAGAAATTAATTTCAGACTTTTGGTGAAAGTTTATATGGTCCTTGCTAATCACCTTATGTTGATGCTGTTGTTCTATAAAGTTATTAACAAACCTAAATTGTCCTGGATTATTAAATAGCTACTGTACTTAAGAAAAGATAATTAATATTACAATGTGATTCTAATATATAGAAGTTGCATGTTTATCTTGTGTATGGGTATGTGACCTAGTACATATATTACCTACCCCTGAGGACTATCCCATCTGCTTAGCCAATGAGGCATGCACAGATCACCTCCTGTGTGTAAAGCCAGCAGGATTTAAGCTCTGTTTTAGAAATGTTTGGGATCATTCTAGAAGAAAGGTATAATATCAGTATTATAGAACTACCTATATCTGTGCATATTATCCTCAAAACCAATAACAGAGAGAGAGAGAAGTGCTCTAGTTATGTGCAAAGGTTTGCTGCTGTGTGCATTTCAATGGAAATAACTTTTGTCTCTGTGGATGTGTAACTTTATAGCATCAGTTCCCTAAGTATATGTAAAACATATTCTGCTAGTAAACCACTTCTTGTGTAGTCAATATGCATATTTATTGGTAAAACATATGCACACTGTCATCTGTCAAATGTTTTACGTGTTACCCAATTTCAAATGAGTAGAATAAAACAACTGCATTAGGCTGCATTATATTGGTGAAACATATTTATTCTCTTCTCATAAGAGGAAGTTCTGAGGCTCACCAGTGATTGTGGTGGTTCCTAACACCAAACCCAATTAAATAGGGTGTAGAATCTTGCCATGGTGGCTCTTTGGTTTGTGTTCCCTTCATGCAGAGCACTAAGTAACACATTAAGTTCAGCAACAAATCTAGAGAAAAGGGGTATCCAAGCATTAATCATTCATTGCAATGCTTTATGAAAGAAATCTCAGTGAAAACAAAAGCAGGAAACTCAACTATTCTGAGAAGCACTTTGAGGTAGCACTAGTTTCGGCTGCCAGGTATTTGCACTATCAATCAAAATATATTTATTTATCGGTTGAATCATATATTAAAACCCTGGGCTATGCAGAATAAGAGGCAGAAGAGAAATATTGAATGTATACATACAAAAATACTGAAGCCTACACTTTCTAGAAATAATACATAAATGTCATTTGCTGACAGAAAAACAGATTGTTGTAAAAGGAACTCCGGCAGTGACCTGATATCAGAATCACAATTTCCTGTGTCACAGGTTAGTGAGAAATTGCTTCTTTACAGCCTAACAATTCAAGGAATAATGACCTAACATTGTTCCACTGTGAATTGGGGCCAAGATATATATTTTTGCAGGTAGCAACAAATAAGAACAAACCTTTCAAAGAACCAGAATGCATAAATCCTAAAGCACACGGGAGAATTCACCAGTTTTGACATAAGCAATCTATAAACAATATAACCAATCTAAAATATATTAGATATGATTGCAAATGTTACTTGTCTCTTCAGCAAAACCGTGCTGGACCTTTGCAGGCAGTACATAGGAGGGCTATTATTTAGGGATTTGGGGTCCTTCTGATGTCAGATGTTGGTGTCACTCATTTATTCAACAAATGTTATGGATATTTACAGTGGCTTGATAGAGTTTTCAGACACTTCATGCTGTTCAGCCTGCACTTTCATACACCTGTGTCCACATTCTTTGCTCATCACCATAAGATGTTAGTCAAGATTTACAGTAAAGGATGTGTATTTTGGATGCCTTACTCGAGATAACTCACAGACATCTCATTTTCAAAGAAGGCAGGCTACATCTTAAAATTTGAATACTGAAAAATAGGAGCCCTTTCTGAAACTTAGGATTTATACAACTTTGACTATTGTTCTGCAACCCTTGGAGATTTATCTTGAGAAAGGGGCCCTCAGTACACAACAACTCTGAGATGTGGATGATATGGTCATATTCTTATTTCTAATCCTTTTATTCCTTTACAGCCTCCTAAAACTAGGACTAGCCCAACAGTTCATGCTTTTGCTGAAATGCCATCTAGAAGAATCGTAATTCCTCCAAAAGACTTAGAAAAGTGATTTACAAAAGTAAACAAGGTGAGATGGTTTTGAATGATTTATATACCCTTAAATCAGGACAGAAGAAAGAAGCTCTGACAAAGGATTTCTTCATGAGACAGCATTATCTAGTAGACTGAATTTGGGTCTATGAACTGGGATTTCCTTTCTAGCTTTACCAGGAATTCTTTATCTGGCCTTGGATGAGATAAGCATTAGAAATCCTAATTAATACTTATAGAACTATTAAGGTTAAACGCATAAAGTTTTTTGGCTGGGGGAAAGCAAAAACTTTATTAAAGTCACTGGCCACAGTAGATAATGTTTCAGCAGTCTGACATCAGGGCAAATCCGTGCAAATCATTCATCAGTATATATACACTGATACACAGTGTGTACATGAAATGTAGTATAATGTGTGCAGGACCAGATTATACATTTTGTACTGACAGGCATTTCTATTTTTCTGCAAAACCTAACAAATTTTGTCTTCCTGGAGTAGAATGAAAAGTCTTCTCCTTAGTTTTCCCTCATGAAATATAAACATAGCTTCCAACAAATCTCAACTTCATATCAATGGCCGAGTTTTGCCAACTCCAGTTGTTTGCAATTCTTCACACAATGCCACTTACAGGTATTCCAGTTACTATTATGTGCATCCCACTCCCTGCTCTCTTCTCCTCCCTCTAAGGAGGCAGACTTCGAGTAACCAAATCAACCCTGGGCAAGAAAACTGTTGTCTGCCTCCCCATCAAATCAAGCATTTTGTTGGGGACAGATGAAGCCCAGAAGGAGCCCTCCTTTTTCAAATTCCCAGGCAGGCAGGGCGCTGTATCCCATCTCTGGGATGGCAGAGGGGGCTGCAGTTAGAAGGACAGGGAGAAGAAAAATAAAGAATTGGAAACTGCAAAGTCTCATGAGAAAAGACAATCCCTCAGAAGCTGCACATTTTGTTTTTACATCCATGCCAAAGAGCAATGCTTCTGCAGTGTCACTTGTTTTCCTTTCCCCACATAAGCATGATGAACTGCTGCTTTTCTACAACTGGAAACACTGTAAGAGACATAACACATCCCCGAGCTTTTCACATTAAACTTTCTGTAATTTGGGTATTTGAGCTTGGAGTTGTTACTCTAAGAGCAAATTGTGCTTTCTGTTTCAGATCTGAGTGGGAGAAGGGACCTCTGACCGTCCAGCATCAGGCTGGGTCTGGCAAGAGTAGCCCCAAGTGCAACAGACATGACGGGCTTCTGTCCTTCTGCTAAGACAGGTAATGAATGGCATGCATATCCCTCGTTCATGGTGAATGCCCATTCAAATGGTTTGCTTATCATTTTATGAGCAGTAATTTCAGTGTATGTAGTCGTGTGAATAAGGTCTTGTTTTAGCGGGGCATTTCAGTTTGTGATTATAGTTGAGTAAGATCTTGCATTCTCTCTGAAATGAAAGGCAGGCTTCCAGGCCAGTTTTGCAGTAAATAAGAGTACTGCCTCATTTGCTGATGTAGCATGGAAGTATCATTTTGTAATAATGGAAAAACCTTAGAGGAGTTTATGGCTTTATCTAAATATTCGCGATCCAGTATATATTAAACCTGACAAGAATGGACCCTTCCAGTACAACAACTGAAAACTAAAAAAAGCAACAACTATCAGGAAATTAGCATTGAAGTTATACTTTGGAGACAGGAAAAATAAAATAAGGTTTAATCAAACTGTAGAAAGCAGGAAGATGGCACCTGCCTCGAGAAACTTAACACTGAAGCTTTAAACAAGAAACAACACATATATGGAGGGAGATAGGAATCAGAGCTGAATATCATCCCCATGAGTATTGTCTCATTGTCTACCCATAGTTACGATTTCCCTCAGGTAACAGGGCCACTTTAAAAAAAAAAAAAAAAGGGAATGTACTGTGCCAAAAAACCTTTCCCATTCTCCTAGTAAAATTCTGAGCCAGCATTGCACATGACATTATTAATTCATTAAATATCATTGTGATTAATTATATTCAATAGATACGAGTTGCATTCAGGTTCAGTGCAACTTCATTGACCCCAGAGCTGGTACAGCTGTTTAAATCAGGGCAGAACTGCTCATGTACTACTTCCCACTTGAACTTAAACCAGATATCATAAAGATAGAGGTGTGTGAAACATGGTTTAAGGCCTCTATATACTAGTGATCATCCCATATGTAATTATTTTCTACGTTCTAAAAGAGAAGTATATTTAAATGTGATTTTTTTTTTCCTGGTAGCTTTTACCTGTGAGTATCCTTCGGAATACTCAAATGGGCCTTTTAATTTATCGTAAGGATCTATGAGGATTTATAGAAATAAGTCCTACAGATATGAACAGAACAGAACGGAGCATCCCCCATTGGTTTTTCAACAATTTTCTTTAAAAATGTACTTTAATAAAAAATTACAGCTCTCTTTCAGAACTATATAAAACATTTTAACAGCCACATTTTTGCCTTTTGAGGCTAGTCTAACTTCCAGATTTTTTCCACTGACCCAGCAGAAGTGGGACAGATCCCAGACCTGGATCTAGCAATCCTGGACCTGGTGGTATGTCAGTCTTTGATCATTGTGAGAGCTTTTTTTCTAAAATTGTGATTAAAAAAACCCCTTTCCTTAGTCCTGCACATTTTGGAATGTATCTTCTATATCCACATGCTCATGCTACAACAAGGTATAGTCAGGGCACGTTGTCATATATCTTTATATCCTTACTTGGTTTCATCCCTATCAAGTTGTAAAAGAGCAGGAGGGAAGACCAGAGGGAAGATTTGCACTTTGACCCCTTGTTCATATTTTCGTTCTTTTATGTATACCAAATGTCAGTCATTCTGTCGTCTATTTAATCTCGGACACCTATGGAAGATTAAGAGAGGGCAGTTCAATGAGCAGAGCAGGAGAGGTAAGGATAGATGAGCTACAGCAGGCAGATAATGTAAAAGCCAACTCAAAGTTCTCAAAAAACTCCAGCCGTCACCAGCCGTCATCCTTCAGACAAAAAGGAGGAGTTTCCATTCAGGCTTAAAAATCTCCATCTTCTAAAGGATTGACATGTGTGAATTCTAGAAGGGAAAACTGTCCTTCTTTACCTAACTCTGAGTTGATCCTTTAATGCTTCCTTCTTTTGATTTTAAATATGTTCTTGGCCAACAGTCTGGATTGCACATGTGTTTGTAACTGTGCAGCAGGAATTTAGAACATATCTAGTGTTAATTTTTTGCCAGCTTCTCTTTTTGATCCATCCAAAACCCTCTTATTCTAACCCATCTCCCAAGCTGCCAGGTCATCTTTCCCCAGTAAAGTAACCTGGGAATAAAAGCAGGCTTTGTTTTTTGGAGATCAAAGACTTGTTTTGTTCCTACTTTTGGTAACCAAAGCCCCCTTTCCCTTGCACGGTGCTCGTCAGTAGTAGGTGCAATGAAACTCCTCTCAGCACAAAATTATCCACTTGCATGGGGTAAGGTTGCCCTGCTATGCCAGCATAGAGTGTATGTGTGCCATAGAAAGGGAAAGGGATTTTTTTGGATTAGAGAGTGGGTGCACATTTATGCTAGACTTCAACCAAAACAACGTCCCATCGTTGGTGGTAGGCAAACCAACCTGTTGCCTCACTGTCCTCCCCAAGCTATCTGAATGGAATAAATGGGATTTGAGAGTGCATGAGGATCTAGTTGTCATCCTCAAAAAAAAGAGAAAGAAAAAAGGACACGTGCAAATTTTCAGATAAATTGGTAGCAGGTTTTAGGATTAAATTTTAGAATGGAGCAGTCCAGCCAGGTTGCTTTGCAGAGGCTAGAAGAGGAAAGTTTCTGAGTGGTTTATGCTCATTTTCCACTTGCCCAGACCTGGGCTGCGTGTCGGGCAAACCCACTGGCAAATGTTAACACTGCCCAAGGGACTGAAAGTGAAGCTGGGGGCTGATGTGGCATGCGGTTGCCATGGTGCTGGCCATAATCCTGCCGGAGTCAGATACCCTGATGATACGGCGAGTTTGAGCTTGCTCTGGGGTACAGCTTGATGACCCTCCCCAACAGCATCTGGTTGTGTTTTAAACTTTTGTTAAATTCCATAGCCAAAGAAACCAAAACAAATCGAAAAACAAGCCCTGCCTGGCCGAAACCCAAGTTCAAACTGCTGCGTTTCTCATTGGTGCTACTGTTAATGCACCAGATCAGCGCAAAAGCAAAAATACTTGGGGTGGGAGTGGGGCACTTCTTGAAGATTATTCTTCTTCCCCTCCTCGTAGCCTCGATCCCAAAACACGAGGATTAACCTAAACTATCGTGCTCCGGCGAGGTTGCTTATCGTGTTTGGGGAACAGTCTTTAATGAATGCTTTTCCCCCCAAGATGTTCCTGGCGGGTAAAGCCGCCCGTGTGCGGGCGCCGGCTCCCGCAGGGATATGGCCGCGATATGGGGATGTTCGGCGGAGCTCTGCTGCCCCCAGCCCTGCCGGGGCGGGGGCTTGAAAAGTTGAGCAAACTCCCGGGGAAAAAAACCAAAATAACCACTAAAGTTGGAGGAAAACCACCCCCAGCCCCATCCCCGCCTCTGCGCGGGCGAATCTGCACAGGCCGAACTTCAGCTGTTCGGGGAGGAGGAGGGCGGCTTTCCCCGAGGAAGGGGGATTTGTGTGGGTTCGCTGCAGATGCGCTCCAGCTGAGCGGAGTGCCGAGGGGCTGTCGGCTCCCGGCCCGCTCCCGGGTGGCACAGCGGGGCCGGGGCAGCGGAGCGGATCCCACCGAGCCCGCCAGAAAGCCTCACACCCAAAATGGTGCGGTTCGCCGAGGCGAGGGGATCCGGGATGAAAGAGGCTGGAGGGAGGAGAGAGAGAGAGAACCCGGAGCGGTGCGCTGCTCCCGCGCCGAAAGGATGGGAAGGCTTAGATTTCCCTTTTTTTTCTTAAAGGGCGGGGGGGGGGGGAACAGACCCTGCAGCCAGTTTTCCTCTTATGTCAGGGCTTGAAAGCGCTCCAGCGTCTTCCTACAGGCTGCTGAACTTCATCCCATGTGTATCCATGTATATGTGTATATATACATATATATGTATATAAAGTAAGTGTACGTGTGCGCGCCGTGTCCCGCGGGCAGCCCGGCCGGATGGGCTGCAGGAGCCGCCCCGCAGCGCCCCGCACCTCTCCACGCCGCCCCCGGCCCTCCCCAGCCCTCCCTCCCCGCCCGCCTCCGTGGAGCTCCTCCGCGGCAGCAGCCGGGAAAGCGCCGCGCCGCCGCCGGGATCCGCGGCAGCTTTTGGCGAGGAGCGGAGCACACGGGGGGAGAGGCACAAAAGGGAAGGACGGAGGGAAGGTCCCTCCCACGCCCCCCTCCCCCAAGTTTATGATGGGGGTCCGGAGGAGCAGCGCTGCTCCGCGGCAACCGCTTGCCTGCTGAAAACTTGCTGCTCCGCTTTTTGGGTAAAGTTGATGCTTATTGTGTTTTTTCATTGTGTTTTTTATTGTTTTTCCTTTCCCCCCCCCCCCTCTCTTCTACGGTTTTTGTCGGAGCTGCCCTGCACGGGCGGGGAGCGGGGGGGGAGGGGGGGACGGTGAGGGAGGCTACAAATTTGTTGAGGGTCTGTCCTCGCAGCGGGTGCCTGAGGGGGGCCCGTCCCGTGTGTCCCCCCACACACGTCGCAGGTGAGCGGGGAGGATGCGGCCGCGCGTGTGTCCGGTGTGCGCCCCCTTTCCCCGTCCAGACCCCTCCGGGACTGTGCCTCCATGACCATTGTTTTTCCCGGGGGCTGCGGTGACAGTCCCAGCCGCGGGCCGTTGCCTGGACTGCCTTGCCCCGGGTCCTGGAGGACAGCAGGGCTCCCCAAAGCCAGCAGTGAGTTTGCCTTCCCTTAAAACAAAAAAGAAAAATTAAGTTACCCCCTCTCCTCCTTGTCATTCCACCCCCCACCCCCCCGGGAGGGGCAATCTTTCGACAAGTATATTTGCTGAGGAATTTAAAAAATTCCCTGCTGCAACTTGATCCCTGTGTGATGAGGAGCAGCTTGGAGAGACCCGGACTCCAATCCTATTAAGGACTTAGAGAGTTGAGAGTTTTTCCCCTGGACTCGGTGGCTTTAAAACAATCAGGGAGGAGGGGAGGGAGATGGGCTCATCTAGATGCCTTTTCTGCCTCAAGTGATTGCCATCATTTCCTGGGAAACCTGACTTTTCCCGCGCGGGGGTTTAGGATGATTTATCGGTGGTCCTGCTGCTGGCTTTTCCGATGTTTACGGGCTATTTATTTATTTATTTATTCATTTAGTTAACCTGGGCTTCAAAACTTTCCGGACCGGGGCTGTGGCTCCGTCGCGGGTGCGGTGCGCGCAGCGGTGTCCCCTCCGCGGGCCCGGGACACGGGAGGGCATCGTGCTCGGCCTCCTGGTGGATGGTCCCGGGTGGGCAAATGTCCTGGTGTGTGGGGGACACCGTCGGCTGAGCCAGCGAAACTTGTGTCTGCCTAGAGCAGAACTCTCGCTTCTCGTACTGCTCCAGGTGCTGGAAAACTTTGTGCGTATAGAAATTAGCATTTTATTGGCGCATCGTGTTTATATTTTTACAGCCACAGATAGAGGGACTAGTTGTAAAAGCTTGTCCAGCGCTCGCCAATCCCCTGCACTGTTTTGGGGTTTTTTTGTGGTTTGTGTTTTTTTTGGTATGGTGGTGGGGTTTTATGGTGGGTTTTGTTTTTTTGGTGTTTTTTTTTTGTTGGTTTTTTTTTTTTTTTTTTTTTTTTTTTTTTTTTTTTTTTTTTTTTTTTTTTTTTTTTTTTTTTTTTTTTTTTTTTTTTTTTTTTTTTTTTTTTTGCAACTGAGATGGGGGACGTACAAGAATTTGAGAGTAAGCGTTTGACTAGCATGTGCATAAAACAGCATTTAAACAAATATTGTATTGGCATGCACTGTGGAGTTGATGCCAAAAAAGTAAAGCAAATAAGCCATGAAATTCAAAATACACAGAAGTGGAATAGACTGATTTGTTACAAGACCTGCTGATTTGATCTGTTTGTTGTAGCTGCTTTGTTTTAAGAAAAGCTTTGGGTTTTTGAAGGTGGTTTTTTTTTTTTTTTTTTTTTTTTTTTTTTTTTTTTTTTTTTTTTTTTTTTTTTTTTTTTTTTTTTTTTTTTTTTTTTTTTTTTTTTTTTTTTTTTTGCGGGGGGGTGTCTAAACCTAATATATTTCACTAGAAAAGAAACTACATGCACCTGGAAAAGAGGATCCTGTTAAATAATTAAATAATTATGTTCCTGGGGTATTTGAAATACAGCATTGCTGCATACAGCAACTGCAGTTGGTCAATGGGTTTGGTTCAACTTTTCTGATGGGCGGATATGGTAATTTGTATTTGGACTGGAACTTCAGGAAATATTGACACCTGTCAAACTTTGAGTTGCAATAAAAATGTCATATTGAATGTTATTGCAAAACTGACAACTTTTAAGAAGTGAATGAAATTCATTATGGCTTTTACACTGTAAACAACTCTTGGATATTTGTCATTTGATTGAAAGCGTGACCTATCGTAGCACTGAAAAGTGCCTGATTCACTGAAGATGAACTTGTTAATCTATAAGTGTGTATATCAGCCTCTGGTGTGGGTTTGTGAAAGAGCTCATATTTAAAGCAAGGTGAGGTAAGATTCACTTGATCTTGAATGTTGTTTTTCCTTAAAGTATGTGACTTTGAAGTACCCAGAAATGCAACTGCTGTTCTTCAAAGGAAAACAGATATTGAGGACTGTTTCCAACTTCCTTTCAATGTCTTTTTTTTTCCTGTGTGTCGAGGGGGATGTATACAGATGGACAAATACTGTTTGTGTTAGGTCATTCAATTAAAGAAAAATTAGAGCCATAGAAGAACTTGAACTAGATGCATATGTCAGTATAAATCTAGCATCATTTCATTGAAGCTGCTCCAGGTTATACTTGGATAAAAGAGAGCAGAACTTGACCTCAGATATCCAGTGCGTAGCAGCCTGCATTCCCAAATGTCACACTGAACACTGAAGTCACATTTAAAAAAGACAGCCTTTTGGCTGCTTATGTATGATGACCAGGATTTTTGTCATTGTTTTGAAAAAAAAAAACAGTTTAAACTTTTATGTCAAAGAACCTATGCTTTTGACTATGCTTTCTGTCATTCTAATGCTCTTACAGGTTTGTACCACAACTTCCCTTTCAGTGGCACAGTTGTATAGAAGCTGTAAATGCTCTGGGACTATGTGATCAGCTGTATATAGAAAGGGTTATGTGATCGCTACAGCACTGTATGACTTGAAAATTTTTTGATGATCCTGATACTTTATTTCTATTGAGAGAGTTTGAATTTTTCTAGTGAGTTTTCCAGCCCTCTGGCCCCATCTTTTTTATTTAAGGATATGTTAGAGCATCTGACCTAATAGCAATTGCATTATCCTCATTCTCTGCTTCTCAGTACGGAGGACACTTGGTTAACCGCCTCCCCCTGTTTTCAGTGGCCTACTGTAAGCCAGTTGTTTGCCCTGTAGTCTGAAAGGTACACAGATACTTCATGCTTTTGTACTCTGAGAAGTGCCCTGTTCATAGTGAAGTTTCCAGTGCAGATTAGTGAAGGCAGTGGATTCAGTAAGCAGTCACCAAAATCTGTATGTATTTGTGCAGCAAACACCTATCTATTGCCCCATCACAAAGCCTCCACTTAATAATCTGGCCAAGGATTTCAAGGCAGTGAGTTTTTTCAAAGAAACTACTTAGGAACGTTAGATGTGACTATAGCATCAAACTAATTAGTTGCCACTCCACTTCTATGAAGCTTCCAGGGCTTTATAGAAATGCGATATTTGCACTTCTCACTTGCTGCTAAGGCATTGAGGTTAAGCGGTCTCTGCTTTTTGTCGGCTTTCTTACTGATGGGAAAGATTCCAGGGCATTGTTCGAGAGCTGCACAACCCCCTTATATACCTGGGTAAATATTTTAAACAGTTGCACATTTGGACAACTTGCCACAAAGCATTAAGTGGTATTTGGGGTTTGCTGCAGCTCTGTTGCCAGGGCCCTTTTAAAGAAAATGAAAACAACAGGAGGTATTTGGGAATTAATTAAAACAACACTAAATAAAAATAAGAAAGAATGAGTCCCAGTATGAGTGACGGTAAGAAGACATTGTGTTAGCATGCAGGTAATACATGATTGCCTGTGCATATCTATATGTACATACATTTGTGTGTATGCATGTAATATACCCAATTCTTGATCTGTGTAATCAGCAGATCCCATATATGTGCACCCTCTAGAAACTAACTGGAGTTTGATGTAAAAGTAATTCCCATTGGATCTTGCATGGTAATCTTAAAAGTTCAAGAGGCAAAATTGCAGGTTTCTCTTGTGAACAAGTGAGTGGAGTGGAAATACTGGGTAATCAGATCTAATATTCTACAGACCAGTTCCAGTTGGGAGTGAGTACATGTTAGATGTGTCCAGGAGAGGCCACAGAACTTTGCTTCATTCATGCTTCACTACTGTAAAACCACACCCCATACCCTTTAACTTCTTGTAAACAAAATAAACCCAAATACACTGAAGCTGAAATGTGTTGTATGAAGGGAGCAGGAAAGCTGTCCTTTAATTCAGAAGTTCAGAGCTGTAAAAATTGTTTTGGATTTGTGAGTATTGAGTACCACAGAAAAAGAGGCCCTGGTGCCTGGAAGTGGACACCCAAATTAGAAAAAAAAATTGAAAATAGGCTCCCTTGGACTCCCATTGTAATGAGTGGAAGCGTTTCTGATACTGTCATGGGCATGACTGCCCAAATACATTAGTCACTGGTGAATCTTTTCTCATCGTTTCACAATTATTTGCGATTGGCTGTCACCTTTCTACAATTATAAATATTCTGAGAGGAAACAATACAAATTAGAATTGTAGGTACCGGGATCTTTGTACTGGATGTATTTCTTTTTACTTTCTAAGTGTTCTTTTTCATATGAAAAGAGTCTAGCAGCTTTATCCTTATTCAAGTCTTTTCTTTTTGTATCTACTGGGGAGAAAACCATTAATTTTAAGGAATGGTGAGAGTAAGCCTTAAGCTGTCTTTGACATTTTAGTTTAACTTGAATAGGTTAATTTTTTTTTTTTTTTTTAAAGAAAACAAGTTGGTGGGAAGTGTGTTTTAACTGTGAGCGCCCGATTTCGACCATTAGCATAAGAAAAAAAGTTTTAGTGCATTTACTATTGTATTGAATGAAGAGTTCCAACAGTCAGGGAAAAGAAAGTAAAAGGCTGTAAAGAAATGATGGTCTATTCAGATTATTCAGCAGCCCAGAGCTCTGGTCATCTGCCTCTGAAATCTGTGATCGGGATATCACTTTTATCTTCCTGTGCCTTTCTCTCGCCTTTTTCACATGTTCACTTTTGTCAAGGTTTATTGATCACGTTTTCTTCTCTGCAAATCTGTGGAAAATTTAATGAACCAAAAACAACTGAGAAATAAAAAGAACTTTGTATTCATTAGCCACTAGATTGAATTTTGTTCTATAGTCACTACTCTGTTGCCTCCCATGTGCCTCATTGTGTCACTTCTGCAGCAGTTACAGTACGTACAGTGGGGATGGCAGCATTATTAATTCTCTTCCAGAGAAAAGTTTGTTTAATGTTGTGAACTCATGGCAGCCCCAGCCCTGCTGCTTGGCTCTTCTCTGTCCTCCTGACATTCAGATTCTTGACTGTGGTGCTTCTGTAACTAAATACCTTTAAGTGTGTATTCCGCAGAGCATTTACCTCTTCAAGAATGAAATGTATTTGCTGCCTAGCAATTAAACCCAAATTTAAATGATTGCAGATTAGTAGGAGTTATTTACAGTCCTGATTGTTTTGGTGCTGTGATTCTTGTTCATTACACATCTGCTTTGCCGTGGTGCTGCCCCAGAGCGCTTTGTGATGCAAATGCTTTTGTTAACTTACAAATAGTTTCAGTATCTAGATCATCTCAGGTGACATATTTAAGTCTCTTCTTTTTTCCCAGATGGACTTAAAAAGCTGTAATTAAATGTGGCTTCCAGTATGATTAAGCTTTGCTAACATTTTCCATGGAACGATTTACTTGAACTCTGGCACTTTCTGAACCTGTCACTGAAAGATTTTTCAATAAACGCCCCTTTTAACATTAATTTCATTTCATTTAGTGCAGCTTGTAAGTGTAGGAAAATGAGTTAAAATGAAGCATATATCTGCCTGAGAGATTTCTTGGGTGTTTCTTGATTCTAAAGAACTTTGCTGTTACCCTGTGTTAAATGCTAAGGTGTAAATCCCAGGGGAAGGAAAACCATAGGGTTCTGTAGAATAGTCCCAAATACTTTCCTAACGAATAGTAGCATCAATGCTTATACTTGTAGGGGCTGAGGTAAAAGCCACAAAAGGGAATCTGTACTTGAGCTTGTAATTTCAGCTACAGTAATGGCACATCTGTGACTGCATCTGTTTTTCTGTGAGTGGAATGACTCTCTGTTCTGTAGCAGTCCACACCTGCGATCTTAAACTGTCTGTAAACTAGAGAAAGGACTTTGTGCCCAGCACAATCAACCCTGCTGGCAAAGTCTGGGCTTCTGTTTGGGAGGAGAAAAAAAAAAAGGTGATAAGTCTTCTATCCCCTGTGAAATGTGGGATTTTAGTGTACATAATCCCTTCAGATGAAACTAAGGAAATCTCTCCAGAGGAAGATACCTTTTCTGGGATGCTCTGCTACACAGTGGAAGCCAGTGTGGGTTCTGCCCCTCAGAGATGGACCCCTGTGGGTCCCTTCACCCCTGCCATGAGGTGGCAAGTACCCCATGATGGGGGACCACCAGGTTCTTCCCTGGATCTGCAAGGGATGATCAGCTGCACAGCTTAATTCCTGCAGAAGCAGTGGAAAAAATTCCAGTGTTACAAATGCAATTCAGATGAGTAAGAGATGCTGTAATATCACAGTGCTGCGGCTTATATTCATTGCTGGGAGCTTTAAGTATTCAGTCTTTGGAAGTTAAATCCTTTTTTGTTTAAATGTCCTGTGTATTTAGTGATTATATCCTATTTAAGCAAGTGGTTCAACTGGAAATTGTCTCACACTGTGTTAAGCAGGTTGATTCTGCTGCTAAAATTCATTGAAAACTCCTTGAAAACATAACTTTTTTTTTTTTTTTTTTTTTCCCCTGCTTGGAAAGTGGCATCCCTGGCTAGAATGAGTATATTGCTCCCCTCCACGCTGACCTGTGGAGCTCTATTAGAGTCCTTTTATCACACCGTCTTTAAAAGCAAGGTCTGTTGATTGCAGCAGTGTTAAAAGAGCATCAGTTCCTAACATCAAGATCGCTCCTTTTCAGAGCAATCCTCAGCAATGCCTCTTTGTGCAGTGGACAATGCAATAAGTCAGACAGGACTTTCTGAGCCACCTCTATAAGGAACTGTAAGGGCTGCTGAAGTACACTTGTGTTAAGTTGAATTGATTGAAATTTAATAGCTGTTAGTAGCCTATGAATGGTAATGATTTTCTAGAGTATCTTCACCATGCTTGACATTAATAACTAGAGAGTGTGTATGTGTGACGCTAGTATGTTATTCATTTTTAAAGATGCTTTCTCCCAGCCCTCTTTCCCATAATTTAGTTGTTTTGATGCTTCGGGAAAAAAAAATCTTGGGCTTCAAAGAGCACGTACATCTTGTCAACATAATTTTGTGCTCAAGATTTTTATTTTTTCCAATTCCAACATAAATCAGACTACAATATAGTGAGAGTGATGAATTTGTTTTACATGCCATCATGAATTAATGTTATGCAAATAGAAGCTTTACAGGTGCCATGATTTACTTAATAATTTCAAGTTCTAATATTTAAGCTCATTCATTATGTTTGAGTAAAAAAAAAAACCAAGAGAGCATGTTCATATTTTAAAACGTGAAATGTGAGATTTGTGTGCGTTTGCTGTGTGTAGTTGCTGTGTAAGCACATTTGATGGCTAAGAAAGAATCAATCAGTGTTTGCATTCGGCATCCTATGCCTGTAGATGTTACAGAGACATTTCAAAGAGAATAATCAAATATTTGTGTGTAAGGAGAGGAAGATGGTGGTAAAATATCCTTCATGGACACAAAGAAGCAGAAAACTGCCAAAGTTTTTTGGCCTTTCAAATTTGAGCATGATTTTGCTGTGCAGAGTGGCCTTTATTTCAACCTGAGCAGTTTGCTAAGAGGTGCTCCCAGATCTACCACCTTTGCCGTATGGTGAGGATAAGTCGAGGAGCTGGTGAGAGCTATAGGCGTCCTGGGTCAAAGGTGAATGCAAATGTGATCGCTGGGTTTTCAGGCTTTGATATAATTTTTAGTGTGCTTCCCAGAGGCTAAGGACAAAGGGGAGAAAGTTTGACACGTAAATACATCTTGAATCTCTGCAGATAAGAATAGATTTTGATTTTATTTCTCAAAAATTGAGGTCACTGTGGTCTGATGACAGGCTGAAAGCCCATCACTCAAATTTTTTTCTGTTTCTTACTTTTCTCTCTTTTTTTCTTCTTCCCCAAATGAACAGACAGAATTTTATTTTTGATACATTGTACACATTCAGCTAGTGACAGCATATTCAGGTTTTGAAGTTTGTGGCCCCAGGGTCAAGGTTTAGTTATCACCAACACTCCCTGCCCAGGTAGTAAGAATTTTACTGATGATGTCACACAAAAATCAAAGCTCCTAAATTAGGTAACATAGTGAATTAAAAGTGAATCTTTTCAAAATGTATTTCCAGCATGTGTTTCTGTGATTGCTATAGCCATTAGTTGTGGGAGTAGGCTCAAGAATTGGTCCTTGACCTCTTCAATCCCGGGGGACCATTGGCCAAGGAGCAGAGTGGTACTTGGCTTTTAGTAATTCTGTCAACTTCTTTTGCTCTGTGTTCTTGAGGAACTCAGAGGAGACAAATTCATTTGGATGGGCTATTCAAGCCAAGGATTTAGCTGGGTGTTAAAGGGCCATTTGGGAAGTGGCACGTACTGTATGTACCGTGATCAAGTTAATTATGTTGCTTTGGCAACCTCAGGTTTGGTATTTCCTGACTAGGATTCGTTGATGGAGTCATATTCCAATATCTGGCGTCATCAACACTAAAATCTTTTATAAAGCCAGTTCATTTTTGTAAAAAAAACAGCAGAAAAAAGAGCTGGAGGATTTTTCTGAGAGAGTTACAATTCATTGTTTTACAGGCTTTTAGCTGAAATAACTTTCTGTTTAGAATTTTAAAGTATAATTTCCATTGTAGGAAATACAGTAGCAATACAATTGATTTTCCAAGTGATTGTTTCAGAATTCCTTTTGTGGAGAATTTTGGCATTTTGAGGTTTTATTTTAATTCACAATAAGTCAGATTTGGAAATCCTAAATTTCTTTGTAAACTGTATTCCTAAGTTTGCTTTTTGCTTCTGAGAACTGTAAGGGAACACAGGGCCAAGCATAGCACTTATGTTACTGAACCATGTCCATGGCTAATTTTTTCATCTTTGATTTATTGTGTGGTTGTTGGGGTCTTTTCCCCATTTTCTTTAGAGAAAAGGGAACTAAAGGGAAAGCATTGTACATTTTGGGGTTGCATTATCTCAGCAAAGCACCTAATTACAGACCTTGCTACAGCATTCTTAATCTCCATTTTCTATTTGAGAAAATTTTCTTACTTCTGTATTTTACTCCAAGGCCTCTGGCAGGACTTGCTAAAAATTAAACTATGCTTTAGACTTCTTCTGAGAAATTCATTGGTGCTGCAGGTGAGTTCATCCCTCTGGGACAAAACAATCAGGGGGAAGTGGGCGGTGAAAGGCAGGTCTGGATCTGTGTTGAGGGGACGAGGATGAAACGGGGCAGTGCTGGCAGCTGCTGGAGGTTGCACCATTCTCCCAGGAGTGTGCAGCATGAGGGATCCTCATCTTCTGCTTTCCAGAGGGCATTTCCAAGGTGCAGATGGCAGGATCTTTGCCAAGGCATTTGTTCCCTTATCTCTTCTCAGGGTAGGGAGACACCCAAGAGCCAGACTCCATCCAAGCTGTTGAAGGTGGGAGATGAGCAGGGCTTGCTTGGTGGAGGGGAACTTCCTGACTGTGGGGTGGTGTTGCTTTCTGCTGCCCATTCTAGGCTGGCCCATTTTGGGTCACTTTGGGTTCCTCTGCACAAGCTGATGGCTTGCCAGGGAGGCATTGCGTCAGATTAGGCTGGAAACTTTTAGTGCATGGGGTGCAGTCAGGTGACAATGTGCTCCAGCTTTCAGGCTGAAGGAAGGGGGCGCAAAACAACTTGGGACCCCTAACCCTGGTCATCTTGGTGTATTCCTCATTTGCTGTTGAAGATGTGCCTCTGCAGTCTAAGGGAACTTCCTGGTATCACTCCACTCCCTCCTCCTGTCACTGCATTGCAATAACTAGCACATTCAAAGGGTTCACCAGAGTCAGATCTTCAGTGAAGTGTAGGAACCTCTGGTGGAAGTGAAGAAGGCAACCACTCAGGATGTCCTCTTCAAAGTGACTCTTCTCTCCTTTTCTCCAGGCATGACGCAGCCTAGGGGCTGCCATCTGAGGCTGGCTGGATGTTAGCCCAGCTGTAAGGAAAGGAGAGCACTTGAGGGGCTTTTGTGCTGTTCTGGTGTTTTGCTTTGTTTTTTTCTCCTCTCTTGCCATGTGTTGTTAGTTGCTAGGATGAGGTCTGTGCTCCTGGTGTGCCTTCTGGGTGTGCTAAACCACTTGCCCCACAAACCTCCCATGTAGGCTGGACCAGGAGTCCTTGGTGCAGCAGTTCAAACAAAGTGCAGTGCTGCAGGTGCTCTTTTGCTGGCTGATTGCTTCAAATGTCACACCTATCCTCAGCTTAACGTCTGTGCTATTTCAACATCTCATGTGAGCTAATGGAATTTAGGCATCACCCGTTTCTCTCTCTCTCTCCCTAGAGGTTACAGATTTCCAGATACCCTTGAGATGGAGTTTTAAGGTCATCCGTGGCATTTTTAGGTCACAGAACTGCAAGACCTTGTCGTCTTGCCAGCTAATCAAGTGACTAATTAGTTCTTATATCGCTGCTGTTATCTTTTTCTCCAGCTTTGGTTCAGTTTTGCAGGATGGAGCCTGCAAGATGACATCTGAGAATTATTTGATTGGAAACTTAGAGGCAGATATGGTCAAGAGACTCCATATGAGCAATCACTGGTGCCTGTGTTAGTCTATGTACCTCAATTCATCCATGTATATTAAAGCATCTGTTAAAGCACAGTATTTAAAAACAGCCTTCCTATAAGCCTTTCTATGATTATGGCAGTGAAGACACAAAATACACAGCACTTTTAATTCTATAGTGATTTGGGTAATTTCCACAAGACTGTATTTTTATCGGTGTACATATATTTTAGTTTATTTTAATGTATGAGTGTTTTTACATCAGGGCACTTTATCCTGCACCCTCCCAAATGTTCACAAATAGGAACTTGGGCAGTGCAAACCTCTGTGAGTATCACAGCCACGTTAACCCACTTTATTTCCCACTTTTCTCAGGTGTTGATGGCATCTGGTTGTGACAGATGCTTTCTGATAAAGCCTTCAGATCAACATGCCTTTGGAGACATCAGTGCTCTGTGTTGGTACTTGCAGACTGCTGTATCCAAATACTCTTCTTTAATTGTCTTATTAAGTAGAGAATTAAGCTCTGTGCTTTGACTGTTTTGGTGCCAGTGATTCTCATTGCAGGCTCTGGCACGGCACCACGTTGTGTTTTAAAGAGACAGCATCACTTTAATGATGTGGGAATTGAGTTGGAGGATAAAAATCCGCTGAGAAAATGGCTGACTGAAAGTACAGTACGTAAAATATGATTTTATGTTCTTCCCCTCAGACTGTTGGGTGGGGGGTTTAGTTCAAATGCCTGCGATGATTTAAGAAATAAAAAGCAGAAATTCTCCCTGCTGCCAGACCACAGGCTCCTCAGCGCCAGACTTGCAGACGAATGTCACATGTTGCTGTATGTTTTGAAAGCATACCATGTGTTATTCTTTAGCTGTCTCAGTCTTCCCCCACAGCTATATCGTCTTGTCCCTAGCCAATCTCACAGAAAAACTTCTAATGACATAAATTTTCTTCTTCCCCCCATCCGGTGCAGACCCCAGGATGTGTTCCTCTGTACCTGTCACTCCACCTGAGGGTCTCTGCCCGCAACTGTACAGAAGTGATCTTAATTTGACTTCATGTAACTCTGCCTCTTAAGCTTTAAATCAGGCACTTTTGACACTGATATTGCAGCTTATGTTGTGCGTTAGGATCAAGAGCTCACAAATGACTAAACATATGGTTAAAACTTTTTTTTTTTCATGAAATATAATATGTTTCAGTTTAACTCGGCTGTGGGTCTAGATAACAAACCACCCCAGCTTACCATTGGAATCATTGCATTTCCAGAAACAATTTTTTACTCTTCTACTGTCTTGGATTAATGTTTCCTCCAGCTAATGACAGGAATGGACATGCAAACCAGATTAGAACATAGTGTGAATAGTATAAGCTGAAAATGCTGGCGTCTCACTTTATTGCCTGCAAGGTTAAGCGGTTTAGTGTGAGGTCACAAGAAGTAAACTCAAAGCAAACAGTCAAATTAATCCAGATCTCTTGGGTTCCTCCAATGATGAGAGCAGCTCCGAGGGCATTTGCCTCTAAAATGTTCCTTTGAACTGTCCCCCTCCACCCTGCCTGTCCCTCCAGCCTGCAGCAACAGAGCCTTCCCACTTACGGACAACGTGCTTACAGATGGGAGGTCAGAGTCCAGCCACTTGCCAGGTACTGTGTGTCGCTCCAGCAGCATGGCCACGGGATGTCACTCCTCCTCTTGGTCTGCAGTGCCAGGATGAACCTGGCAGAAAAGGTGGCAACAGCAGCCCAGTGCTGCAGCTCTTGTGAATGGTGAAGGCTGCTTTGCATTAGAGCTGCTCCCTGGGGCTGCCTTCTGCAGGAGGTCTGCCCCTGATTTCAGCAGGGGTAGGAAGCAGCCAGCGCTTTTGCTTGACCTCTCTATCAAGTTCAGTGCACCAGAAAAAAAGGTACTTGGGAAAGCCTGATGTTTGGGGTTTCTGCAGAAAAGGGCATTGAGCTGGTCTGGTGGTAGAATTGCAGATCACATCTCTGATAAGTAAGAAACTGCTGGGGAGTTACATTTGGATAAGGGGTAGATGGTGAGGGCTGGGAAGACCAGAGCAGCTGGTGTGAGGGATCATATGTGCATCACACCTATGTGTGCTAGCTAGACCTCTGCTGAAAATTCATCATATGTCATTTGTGTTCTTTCTAGTTTTCTTTTTTCTTTTCTTTTTTTTCTTTTTTTTCCATGAGTAGGATTTATGCAAACCCCTGCATCCAGCTGCACTTTGTAACTGTAAGTGGTGTTTCCAGCAGCCTGGGACCTTAGGTGCTAGGTGTGCCATCTGATGCCCCACTTTGCAACTATACTGACGACTGAATGAGTCTGCATACTTACCCTACTCAAAAGCTTAGATTTGAATCCATGTTGAAATGCTGAATCCCAGCCTGTGTCTTGAGTGTCAGCCTTGTAGTTCTCCCTCCAGTAGAAAGGAAAGATTTATTGGGTTTCTATGAAAACAATAATAGAAAGTTTGTGTTTCTTATTTAGGTGTAATTATGAGTGTGATGCTTGAAAGATGAGGTGTACTGTGTTCAGAAAAAAAGGTGGCAGCATCCCACACAAGTGCAGGATTTCCACCAGGCTTTGTCTCTGATAGGTAGGTTAGACAAGTCCTCCTGTGCCTGGAACCTCCTTCCTCACCAGTTCCTCGTGTTTACTGGGGAACTGCAGTGCTCAAACCAGGCTCAGCAACCACCTGTGTTGTAGTGGCAGAAATATGGCTGGGACATGGTAAGTACCTGTGCTGGGCCCACCAGCCTAAGGGAGAGTGACTCCTGTGTCCTGACCAGTTGAAATGTATACCTTGTGTCTATGGAGAGGAAGAAGATGCTCATCTCCCACCAGGGGTGTCACAGGGGAGACTACTGGAGAACAGGGCAGATTAGGCTGCAGTGAGGTAGGGAGACCACATGGAATTGAGGTAGAAAGATACTGGAGTAGAGGGGGAGAATCACTTCCCTAAACCTCCTGGTCACACTTCTTTAGTTCCAATACGGTTGATTCTCTGGGCTGCAAACAGAAATTGCCAGGTCATGTTGCGCTTCTCATGAACCAACATTTTTAAGTGTTTCTCCTCAGGGCTGAGGCGAATCCATTCATTTCAATCCATTCTCTGCCCAGCCTGTGTTTATGCTTATTGCACTGAGGTGCAGGATCTTATAGTTGGCCTTGTTGAACTTTATGAGGTTCACATAGGCCCATCTCTGAAGCCTGTCAAGGTCGACCACACGACCCAGCTTGGTGGTGTTGGCAAACTTGCTGATGGTGCACTCAATCCCACTTGCCATGTCGCCAACAAAGATGTTAAATAGTGCTGATGCCAGTGCCAGCCCCAGAGGAACGCCAGTCATCACTGGATTCCACTTGGGCATTGAACTGTTGAATGCAACTCTTTGAGTGTGACCATCCAGCTGATTCCTTATCAGCCAAGTGGTCCATCTGTCAAATCTGTCTCTCCAATTTAGGGACAAAGATGTTGTGCAGGACAGTGTCAAATGCTTTGCACATGTCCAGGTAGATGGTGTCAGTTGGTCTTTTCTTACCCATCAAGGCTGTAACCCCATTGTAGGAGACCACCAAATTTGTCAGGGCTGATTTGTCCTTAGTAAAGCCATGTTGGCTGTCACCAATCACTCCTTAGTTTCCATGTGCCATAGCCTAGTTTCCAGGAGGATCTTCCAAGATTTTGCCAGAAACAGAGATGAAACTAACTGGCCTGGAGTTGCCTGGGTCTTCCTTTTTAAAAATGGAGGTTATATTTTCCCTTTTCCAGTCAGTGGAAACTTCATCAGACTGCCACAACTTCACAAATATGATGAACAGTGGCTTAGCCTCTTCATCCGCCAGCTCCCTCAGGACCCATAGCTTAGTTCCGTGGAAATACTGGTAAATTTTGCAGGTCTGGTACTCTCATCAAGAGCTGCTCTGTATATCCCATGTTCATAACAAAAAGCTAGTGAGTGATGAATGCTTTGTGAGATCACGTGTGTCCGAGCTGACTTTCATCCTGTCTTGTGTGTTACTGTTTCCCTCTCATGTGGACGTCTGTGACCTGTTTGTACTAATGTGCTAGACATGGAGCCATGCCTTGAAACCGTCCAGAGTCTGCATTAGAACAGAACAGCAACTTACCCCGCAGCCCTCCAAAGACAGCCAGTGACACACATGTACTGTGCTTTGTCTGCATACAAGTATGCAGGGGCCTTTCGAGATAATCTGCCATAAACCGGAAATGTCCACCAGGTTTGGGACTTGCATTGCTAGGACAGGCCTTTCCTTTGTAACACTGTCATGGTGGCACATGAGAAGGCACCTGAACCTGATCCCCTTGATTTATGAAAGAACTGGTTGTAAGTTTGGTTATTTCCCATGGGGCTTCTGAGAAAATAATGCTTTCCCTGCCCTTTCCTTATCTGACAGAGCCCTTCCTGTGGTCTGCAAAGATCACCTTACTTTTGGGGCCTTTGTGGGACATGTATGTGTTACGGTTCTGGTTGGTAGCAATGCCTGCATGGATTATCTTAGACAGAAGAACTACTGCATTACTACGTAGGAATTTCATAGACCTTTTGCAATTTGCTGTTTTAAGGGAGATCTTGGCCTTAAATTCATTATCTTTAGCAGAAGAGGCAAAGCCCCAATAAAAGAGAAGGCTGGAATGTGAAGTTATTAGCTCTCTGCTGTGCTAGACCTGTGGGCTAGTGCAAAACCATATTTAGCTCACAGCCAGCCCAGCATGTACTACCTCTTGGCTCGTGTAGTTAAGGGACATGAAGGAGTCACAAAGAGACAGATGCCCAGACAACCTGGTGGCAGCTGGGGTAAAGACTGTTGGGGAAAGAAGGGATGCAAGGCACCAAACCTGTAGGAAACCAGTCTTCATTAGTTCTGCAACTCGTCTGACAACTTGCTCTCTTTTATTAACTTTTTATTACAGCAAAAGTGACTAGAATAAAAATAGTGTAGGTGCCAAGGGGATAAACAGTGAATTAAAAGGATTAAGGTCTGAACATTTTATTGCTTTTAGAAAAATGTTATTAGATTTACTAGCTTAAGTTAAATTTACATGACTGAATTACTTCTTAACTTAGTAATGAGTTTTGTGGGGAAAAAAACTTCTGTTTAGGTGTTTTAGAAGGACTTAATCCAGAATACATCATAACTCTTTAGGCCATTATGGAAGAGCAGAGCAGTTATCCTTTCTGTCATAAGATAAACGGGTGCTGACTGGGATTTCAGTTTTCTGGAAGTCAGTGTGACCTGCACATTGTGTAGGAATTGATAGCAGCTCCAGTGTGTAAGATAGCAAGGAAACTGTTGCCAGTGTTATGTTGGTTATATTGCCAACTGTGATATTTTTGATTATTTCAGTTTTCATAAGCTTTTGAGACACCTGAAGATAACATGGGGTTTTTTAACACATAAAAATCTTTGGTTTTTAAAGACAGCTCATGGCAAACTGATGACTGACTGTGGCAATTCTGCTTGAGATCATCTGCAATAAACTTCTCTCCTGATACCTGTCAATGTTGTCAAGTTAAGCCAAACCCCAAGCTCCTGCCCTTTATAAGGGTTCAGGGTTGCTGGCAGTTTGTGTGTTGGCTTCCTCTGAATCCACACTGCTTGTGTGTGGCTCTTTTTCCCCCTACAGCTCCTCACGCAGCACACTTGCATATTGGACAGAGTCCAAATTTCCTCCCTCCTGGGGATTCCTTTGCTGTTAATTTAAGTGATGGCAAATGCAAACTTCTTGCCAGAGCTTGCTGTGTGTTTTTGGATGCTTTCTTTAGCTGTTCCCTGAGGGGTCAGCTTTTGTCCTTCCCCATCATGCTTTCTGCTGTGGAGAGAGAGGCCTTAAACTGGAGCTGATCAATCCCACCTGGCTTTGACTGCATCTCTGACATGGCTTCAGGACCTCAGTGTCTTCCGCAGTTTTGGAAGACTTTTTGCTTTCCTGATGTCTGTACAGAGCTGGGCTTTTTAATAACGTGAATGTATATGCAATCCTAAAAGCAGAAGGAACCGTTTATGCCCGTGTGTGTTTAAGTTTTTATTAGATGGTTGTCTGCAGCACTGTGACTTGATGATTTTAGATGCTAAGTGCAAGTTACAATTACGGAGGGAAATTACTATTTTTAATAGGTATAGAAAATAGCTTTTCTCTTCAAAAGTCATGTGGTCAAGACATGGTGTTAGTATGAGACAGGGTGAATGTATTGAAGTTAAGTGAATGCCCATCTGCTGTAAGCCCAAACTGTAGATTTATGGGACATCTTCTCAAACTGGGGATGTTCACTTAGATCAGAGCATGGCCTGGAAAAGCACTCAATCTCCTTCCGGGTAGACCAGTAGTAGCCAGGAAAGCTGAAAGGCAGCCCTTCTCTTCGAAGTCTTCTGTGCTTTCGCTCACTTCCCTCTGTGGGGTTTGCCCTTGTCACCAGAGGGGGCTTCATTGCCTGGCCCAGCCAGAAGCTCTGCTGCCCAGGATTATTCTTCAGGGCCTTTGTCCTGCTGTGCAGCTTGTGCTTGCACAACTGAGAACCCATTTAGTTGTGGGTTTTTCAGCAGTCCTTCTCTTATTTGTCCAGACAGTTTTGTTGGAGGAGCTGTGCAGCAGGACGTGTTCACAGGACGGGAAAGAACAACGCTGGCTTTATGAAAACACAGGTGTTAGAGGAATGTAATCTGTTTATGCTTCATTTTACACATTTCAGAGTGTTCTCTGTGACCATCCAGGCTGCAGAGTATTTGGTTTAGCACAGACATATGTATTGCCAGTCAGTGCATAGGTGGGAAGGCTGTGGTGTGGTGTCCCCTTTCCTGCTGGTTTGAAAGTCTCTGGTGGATTCATAGAATCATAGAAATGCTCTGCGGTGGCACCTGGTAGAAATGATGGTGAAGGAATGCTCCATCATGACGACCTCCTGGATGGAGTAATAAATGCTCGAGTCTGGAAACAACATGGCTGGTGGACTCGGTGTTTGGCAAAGGTGACTTGTGCTTGCAAGCAGCAGCACATCACTTCAAAATGGGATACAAGTAGGAAGAACACCTAGGCTATCTGGGGAAAAAAACCCCCAGGGGAATAACATCTGGGATGCAGCATCTGTTGGGATACCAGGGTCTGCCGGAATCAAAAGCTGAGCCTCAAGATCTTGTAAATGTGCTGCTTTTGGTAACCTAAAAAGACCACCAAGAAAAAAAAAAGGTTTGGTTGCTTGTCCTGCCCTGAGGCAGCAGCTGGGACTGAGGACATAGTACTGGTAACTGCAGGAAGTGTAATGCATTCAGGTCTGCTTCACTCCATTACAATAGAGATTGACAAATTGGAGAGAGTTCAGGAGAAAAAAAAGAAGTAACAAGAAAGCTTGAGGGATTGACTTACAAGAGAAGACCGAAAGAGCTGAATATAGATAACTTGGCTAAAGGATGACAAATGGGGTGGTTGAGATATAAATCTACAAATATCTGAAGGGTGTAAACACCAAGGCTATGAAGAATTATTTAGAGTGGTACAATGGGGTGTAACTAGAAGTAATGGGATGAAATTTAAGAGAAGGCAAATTCCAGTTGAATAATGGGAGAAGCTTTTTGACAGTGTGATGTATTAGACCATGGGATGCTCTTCCAGCAGTAGTCCTATTGCTCACTACTTAGGGCACAACCCTGTTTGCTAAGAAGCCAGAGTTTTCTAGAGTCTTTATTAAGGACAGTTTCAAATAATGCCTTTGGTGTTTTATGTATTTGATGCAGAGGCATGCAAAGCATACATCAAAACTGGGGGATGTGCACCACATTCAAGTGTGTGTAGCAGCTCCTGGTATTGTGGCAGTGGAGGTGAGGGCAGAGGTGTGAGCAGCCCCTTGAGCCACAGCTCATCCTAGATGGCCCTGCTGGCATGGAAAGTTCAGCCAGGTCGGTAGTGTCTGCTCTTTGATCAGGACCTTCTTTTACCTCCCACACTTCTCCCCATCTGGATGTTGTAGTGTTACCATTTGGGGGTTAGTTCAGTTATGGTCTCTGAAATAGGTATCAAAGTTATGCTGCAGCTCTGTTTAAAAAACCCAAGAAATCTCCCACTTTGCTTCAAAGAAATCAGGACAAACAAGATCCCATTGATGTACACGGTCTATGGTCTTTTATAAATCTACAATACTGTACCTTAGCTTTTTCTTTAGAAACTCCCATTTCTTCTCCTGCTTTTCACTTCACTTGAAATGCAAACTAAGGTCAGAGGATCACTTTCCTACTGGCAGAACACACTGCATTGTCTGTCATTTTAAAATGTCCTCCACAGTAACTGAGGAAAGGTTCATTTTTCTACTATTTATCCTTAGGAGTAACTGTCTTGAATGCGTTTTGCTTTTCCTTATCTAGAAGGGCAAATTAGAAAATTAGGTAAACTAGCTGCGTAAATCAAGTTAGAGTATCTCAACTAAAATGGTAGTTTATCTTCGGCACGGGGAAGATGGCAGATTCATGTAATTAGAGAAACAAATGCAGCTGTAGCACACTGGCAACTTGGCTATTCTGTTGAAGAGCGGGAGGACAGAAAACTTTAAAGAACTGGCATTCTTGGAGCATAAATGAGACAAGAGCAGAAAGTGTCTTTTATAATTGTTTGTAAATGTGTTTCATACTGCTCGTGCTGTCCTTGAAAAGGTCTGTGTCCATATGCTTCAGGGAAATTTCTGGGTTACATCCTCTCTCAGTCTGTGGGAAGAATGAACTGCTGAAGGGTTTCATTCTCCTCTGCATGGGCATGAATATTTTCCTTGCTGAAAAATGCAGTTTTGGTCTCCTCAGAACTGGATTAATTTGGTGGATGCTTTTCATGGGGAATTTCATATGTGGGGAAATGTCAAAACAATTGTGTCTTCATTGCAGCCCTTCCCGTCACTGAGGGCTGTGGTGAGAGCACACTTCTGAGAGGAGAGCTTTGCTTTGAACCACTTTTCATGTCCAGACCAAGAGTGGATGTGTGCTCAGGCCCTGTCGTCTCAGGAGAGCACCATAACCACTAAGCTACCTCAAGTTTGCCACCTTAATCTGAGTGGTTTTTATTCAGTGGAAATAAATCATTTCTGTCAGTATGACTCCAGAATTATTTTTAAAAAATTGTTTGGTTTCACTACTGTGGGGGAGTATCAGTTATCCTCCCTACCTTATTTCTGAGGCCACTTTAAAAAGGAATTTTAATTATGCAGCTGGGGGTCACTAATAGTATTTGCAGGAGACATCACTGGGTGTTTTTTTCCTGGAGATTGATTGATGATACTTTTGCACCTCTGTTAGTAGACTTAGGCCCTGCTCGTTTACAAGGCAGACTTTCCAGCCAGGTGCTCCTCAAGAGGACAGCACAAACGTGGTCACCACATTAAAAGGTTTCTTTTAATTGTTGTTTCAAACTTCTCTGAACTGCACTAGTGAAGTACATATTTGCAAAGCCAAGCCTGGACCACACCCAGGGAAGTGTTTAGGGGAAAGGGTACCTCAGAATAAACTGCAGCGGGTTTTGGGGTCACCACAGCAGTCCAGGCCATTTTCTGTATTGATGGAGGTCTTGGAGCATTCTTGCAAACTGTTGATATGTGTTTGCAGCTTCCTGTTCCTCCTCTTTCCCCTTACAGGTGTGTCTGTACCACCCGGTTTCCAGGCTGGTATTTTAGAGCTAATCCTTCACTAAAGGGCTGTATTATGACATGGAGCATTTGGAGTACTCTCACTTCGTTAGTCTGGCTTGATAACCTGCAGCTGAAGGGCCAGGGAGATGGGAACCATGAAATCCCAGCAGGAGCTGCAGAAGTTCATCTCCCAGAAGCTTGCAAGAGCCATCCTGTGCAGTGTGGCAGACTATAAGGCACAGTAAGCATACTTTTATCAGTGCAAGAAAGAAAAAATGTTGCCATCCCTCCTTATCTGTTGAGGGCAATGAAAAATCTTGAGCCACCTTGTGCAGTGAAAGGATTAATTTGCTGTGGATGTTTGATTAATAAAGCAGTACTTTATCTCCTTACATTTCCCCCTAGTAATGACAAAAGAGTTTCAGATGTGCGTGGCCTTTCCTGCTCTCCTCGTGCTGTGAAATGGATGCCTCACTGACTGCCACTCAAAAGGACACATCAACACCCAAACCTTCCTTCTGGCAGGACTTGAGGAGAAGCCAAAATGGAGGGAGTCAGCCCAAGTGCAAGGAACACACCTTTCTTCTTTTGCTGTATGAGAGAACACATAAGCGTGTGTGCATGAAAACCAGGCAATGGAATTTTTTTGACTTTAGCAACTTTTAAAGGCTGGAGAGTTTTTAGCTAATTGTACCGGGCAGTTGTACAGTTTCTCCACCGCCTTGTGTCTTTTCCAGGGCTTTTATTCTTCATTACTCCCATGCTAGTGCCCTGCCTTTATCTCCTGCGAGTCCTGCTCCTTGGCCTAGCACTGCAGGCCTCTGAGAATAATTGTTTATAATGTTCATTTAGCTTTCAGTGAAATCTCTTCCAGCTTTCAAAGAAAGCTCTTTAGTTTGGTCTGCAGAGATGTAAACTTTTGATAGGAGAAATTCCGTATGTTCAACTAATGATTTCAGGACTCCAAGTGCTGGTGATGTTCAGTGTCCATGTAACTCCATATAACTCCAAAAACTGTGTGCTACCTCTGATTTTAAGTTTAAGCACTCCACAAGTGTGAATTTAGGCCTTCTATACTCACAGCATATAGTAACAGTAGCTTATTTTTGTTTACATATAAATAAGATGCCTCTCCGCAAGAACTGTTGGAAGCCAAGTTTGGGGTTTAAAAAGGAATAAATAAGCAATGCAACAGTAATTCTGTCATAAGGTGCATTGTGCCAACAGAAGTTTATTTTATTTACCTGTTGGAGTAGGAAGTGCTCTGACTTGTTAGCATTTGTTGTTGCTTTCTGTTTTGTTGGGTGCTAACATGGTTCTCAGTGACTTTTGTGTTCTACTTTCCCAAGAAAAGCATCATATCATCTTCTTTGTACAGTTATTTCCCTTGGCAAAACTTAATATTTTATTTATCATTAGCTGCCATAGGCTGCAGGTGAACTAGCTTATGCTTAGAGCTACATAGTTTACTCACTTTGCACATTAATTACATTAATTAAAAAAAATCAAGGAGATAGCACCAGCTATGATGCAAGTTTTTCCCTTGCTACCCTCTTATTTCACAGCAAATCCTGCAGTGACTGAAAGACTAAGGGCTGTTTGTTCTTTCCATCAATACCCCTACAAGGGTTTTCCACCCATACATCTAAGAGTTCTTTAAAGAAGTGCTTGAGAATTATATACCAGATGCTCATGTTAAGAAGCTGAATCACAGATGGACAGCTGTGGGTATCAGGACAGCTGATAATAGTGGCTGGACCCTTGGCTCCCTGTCCTGGGAATTAGACCACTGCTTCATGGTCCCCACCTGTGTCCCACTGCATCCTGCAGAAGTCAGAGATACAAGTTCCTTAAGGTCTTGGCCCCCTGCCAGCATCTCAGGATACTGTATTCTAATGCAGAACAAATTTCCTGGGATTTATTGGGATGTCCAGAAAATCAGCTGTCTTTGCAGTACATCCGCTCTGGATGAATCATTTCTTGTCACTTTTCTCTGACAAAATGAGAAACTGAATGGCCGTTAACTCTGAGCTGAGTGTCTCGTGAGGGCCAGGAGAGAAGGGCAGCGTTGGAGTTGGACTCCATTGCTGTGTGCTGAGGGGTGAGGTGCAGCTCCAGCACCTCTAAGTTAGCATCAGATAAGAAAGTGATAAGGCAGGTTTAGCAGTGTCCTGGCAGCTCACTGATGAGGCCGTGCAGCCTAGTACTGGATTGCCTTGGACTGGACAGCCCAGCCCAGTGTCCAATGTGCTCTATTCAGCTGTGTCTGCAAATGACTTCCAGAGCTGGCATGCTGGGGACTTTGACTAGGCTAAAAGTCCCTTAGAAATGTAGAAATAAAGGTGAAATAATTAACAACCAACAAATGCTGGTCCCCTGAATCAGTCTACCTTTGTTACAGTTTACACTCATAAATCCTGGTAGCTGCTGTAGGAACGTGCGTGTATGGGAGTGGGGAGAGGAGGAGAGAACTGCTGGTATTGATCAAACTGGATCTTAAGCTCTGGTTTGTGTTGAGCCAGAAGGTCCTAATTATATATATGTAACATGCAGTGAAAAGCAACAGGATTGGGTAGACCATATGTCTAAGTGCTGCTTGGGATGATTGAGAGCTGCTGAACCAAGCTTTAGATTTCGGAGATGTGGTTCAGGCACAGAATTGTGCTGGTGTCCCTAAATTTTCCTGGTTTTGAATAACATTTTTGTAGCTGAGGTTTTGCAAGTATGAAGCCTGAAGCCAGCTTAAGGAAAGTTTATGATGTGAAAATTGAGTTTTCTCTAGTAAGCTGCAGTTTGTCAAAACAACGGCACACATTCCTGTTGGGCCACAGTTTGGCAGGATGCAAACACTTCATCTCTCCCTTTGAATATCCGAAGAAAATGGAAACCTGGCATTTTAATCGTGCATGGATTTCTACACATCCCTTTCAACAGCTGGGATAAGCTCCTCTGCTTTATCACACATTTTCCCTTGTGTTATGAATCACCACCTTCTCTCCAGGCAGTTCACATACAGGATTCTTTAGTCTTTGGAAGCTTGTGTGTTTGACTAAGGGGAGCAAAAAGGTTGTAAAGGGACTTGCCCAAGGATAAGATGGATCTCAGATCTGGTTGTCTGACAAGAACTGAATTGTCATATAATTGGAGCTAGCACTAACTGATATTTCTGCTTTTGGGGGAAATATTTTGGGAAAATTCACTCTGTTTCCCAACAGAGCTCTTAAAAGTGTCTCACAGAAAGGAAATTCCATACGTTTTTTTGCTCTAGAAGCAGAAAGAAAAAAAAAAAAAGGACTGGTTTTAGCTGATTATTCTAAAATGAAAGAGAACAGCTGTCTGCCCTGACTCCCAGAGAAGAGGGCTTAAAGCCCCTTAAGCTTCATATAAAGCTTGAACTCATGGAGCTCACAAGCTTTCTGCTCCTGTCAGCAGACTGGGTCAGGCATTCGAGCTCTCAGGTGCAGAAGGAAGTCTGTGAGGTGGGGCTGCCTGGGAATGACAGAAGCTGGGGAGTTTGTTTCCTTGGACAGCTGGTGAGGGATAAAAGCAGTGTTCTGACCCACCCCATGAGCCGTTACCTCAGACTGATGCACAGCCACAGACATTTCCAGCGTAGACAACCTGATGTTTTTCACTGGAAGCCTCTTGTGACGAGGCTCCTGACCTTTGATACATGGGCGTTGGTGTATATACAGTGTTTAGCATATTGCTAATAAGATTGTATAGAAACATTAAGACTCAGAGTCTTGCTGGAGCAGAGCTGAGTTGTGCAAGTTGCTTGGAAGGTCACTTTTTGGATAGGAGCTAAATGGTGGTACCCAAGTAGTTGTCAGCAGGGGATCAATAAAACAGAAATGTCTGAGTTAGTCCCTTTCTGTTTTGTGACCTCAGTATTTTAGAGCTTTCCCCTTTATGAAACTCACCCCGTGTGAATTTACTCAGAGCTGCAAGAGCGATTTAGTTCCACTCATTAGTGATGAAGCAAAGGTACGTAGTAAAAAATGAAAGGATAATACATCACCTACTGTATTTTGTTCCTGGGCTTGATGCATATGGAGCACTTTAAAGTATTGGTTGTTTTCAGATATAGTAGACATACTGTTGTGTGTTTTGGAAAACCTAAATATCTAAGTAATGGGAGACCTCAGCCATGCGCTCCACTATTGAATGTTTTCTGAGAAGTATGGAAAAATGTGTTTGCTCTGTGTGTGTTTGTGTGAATTATGGGCTGTGCAGATCAGCAAAGTGCAAATTAGCAGTTCTCTGCTGTCCTGTCATATCTCGACTCGCAATAGCAGAGTTCAGAAGTTCATTGCTTGGGGGAGGCAAAAAAAAAAAAAATTAAGAAAATTTGCTCTGACTTACTTGTCCTTTTATGAAGATTGTCTGGAGCTGAATAACCCCTGGTGAACTTGTATCCTCCACCCCAGCTGCAGCCTTTCAGCTCCAACAAAGACCACTCACTAAATCCAGGAAATCGAGCGGCGCGTGGGTGAGTGGCTGACTCCGCATTCACACCCTGCCCGCGTTCCGGGGGGAGAGCCGCTCCGCCCCGGCCCTGCGAGCAAAACCCTCTGCATGTGTGCCTGGAAAAATAATTCTTCACCATCCACAGAAAGCTGCACTTTCCATTGAGTTTTTCCAGCAGTGCAGCATTTAAGAAACCACAATAAAAACACGGGGCTGAAGGATTTTTTTATTCTTTACATTCCTCACTGCAGAAAAAGGGGTGCCAAATGTTTTTCTAGAAGAAGGATTTCCAGCCATGAGCAGTGATTTAGGAGGGTGACAATATCAGTTTCCAAGAATGTTTCGTTTGGAAAACTTCGAAATTTACTTGAAACATCACCAATCTATTTCCTCTGCTTTGATTACTCCGCTTGCATATACATTTATTTAGCCACTGGCTGTTGTTCTTTTACCCTCGAAAAATCTGTTTTGATGCCCTAAACATTGTCTTCTTTGTTATGCTAAGGCGGGAGATGGAGCGGCATGCAGAGAGAGAGATAAAAGCAGTGTTGTTTTATGGATCCTACGCAGTGTACTTTGCAGGAACTTTAAAAATAATTTGCACAGTACTTCTTAGTGGGATAAACGTTCTCTAAGATCATTTACAAAACACGAACAAAAGAATATTAACAAAGACGAGTAAGCACAGATTTCCTCATTTCACAGGTGAAGAAACAAAGCTGTGTAAAACTTACTTGTTGTTACAGGATTTGTTTGGGGTTGAAAAGGGTGAGGCTCATCTTGCAGGGCCGTCACGTCAATATGTCGTGATAGTTGGAGTGAGATGGTAGTTTAAAGTGACTGAGGAAGAAGTAGTTTAGTCATTAGACTTTGCTGCTTGTGTAACATGACATGTTGGAGATGTGTTTAGGTGATGTGGATTTCTATCGCCAGGGTGTAAAAACAACCCAGAACCTCAACTGCCTCTGCCAGATGCTGCAGTATTTTGTATTAAGGAACTTTATATTTTCAACAGAAATTTAAATTTTGTGGTTCTGGAAGATCAGAAGTTTCTTTGGGAACTTTGGCAGTGCCCTCTGAAATGAAGCAATTGGGGCTGTTGGACCAAGGGGGAGAAGGTTCCCAAAGGAGCAGCTGTCATGGAGGAGTTCCTTACAGGCCCTGGCACTATCTGGTTCGCAGTTTTGTTGAAACCAATGATTAGTGGTTTAAAAATAGTTACGATAAAGCTTGTGAGAAGAGGTTAATGCAGTATAGTTAGAGCTTTGCACATTTCTTCCTGACTGTGCTTTTCTCCAGCTGCTGCCTGGTGGCTTCTCTTGGGAGGCAGACGACTTTCAGACTCACTGTACTTGGGGCAATGCTCATGGTCAATGGAAGCTTTGCAGGGATGTTGTCAGGATGGGACTTGGAGCCCACATGTCCTGTCTGGAAACCATCATGAGCTCCACGGTGCAAATGCTAGCCTTTGACAGGCTAAAAAGTTGTCTCAGGTGTTTCATGGAGGCACATGCATGGGCCTTTCTGGCCCCTCTACTCCTACCAGGATTCCCCAGTCTCTGCTACTTATGTGAGAGGATGTATTTAGGATTTTTCCTCTGCAAGGTGTTGGTCAAAGGCAACTTAAACTGAACCAGCTGTTACAATCCTATTTCCATCTTTACTCCTCTGGCACTCATGTGATCATACAGTATCCACATTCAGATGCTGAAAACTGATTTTTTTTTTTTCTCAGAATTATGTTTTTGGCTGGATCAGTTCCCTGAACTGATTGACATGGTAATTGCATTAATGTGAGCACAGAAGAATGGGAGGGAAGATGGGGGCAGGTGGAACAATGGGATCACAGCATCCCAGGCTCAGTTTGGTGTAGACTGTCTCCTTGGCTGCTAGAACAGGCTGCATTTTTGATGGCTGGTGAGACATAAATTTGAAGATAATTTGTGCAGGAGAGTACAGCAAAAAAATCCATTGATTGACATCCTAGGCCTGTATGTCAGCTAGTGCACAGCCTAGGTAATACTGTCTCTTAGATTTCATTTATTTTATTTTTTTAAAATCGGTTGGTTTTACAGCAGTTTCAGTTTACGTCATCTATGCTTAGTCTTGCTTCTGCAGAGTGATACTGCTTATCAGTAACTGGGATTATTCTGCAGCTGGAGCTGCTTCAAGAGAAGAGCTGGTCCCCAGGGACTGGTCTGAGCAGATGTAGAGCAAGAGCTTTGCAGCCTGCAAATGTCAGGCTGATGTTTTTTCCTTTTCTGACTGGACGTTTCTACATTCTCATAACTGTAGGTAGAGCTACCTTTTCTTCAATTACCTGCAGCATCAAGACAAAAATTACTTTGGTTTTCAGTGCTTCTGTCTGGGTGATTTTTCTCCCTACTGTTTGCACAAGCATCCTGGCCCATCCAGACTGACTGTCCTGGCCTAATCTGTCTTTGAGCTGCTCCCTGCATGCTTCTAACTGTGGTTCAGTCATGTGTCCCAATGGGCTTGACAGTAAACTGGAATCATCTGTCTTGCAAATGGTCTTGTCTTTAATTAGAAAATCTTTAATGTCTGCAAAGTCACATGTGGGTGCCAGAGTTTGCAGCTCTGTGATGTAAATTCTGTTGCCTTGCTGGTTTTAGGCGTAAAGTTTTAAAAAATAATCTCTTTAGCCTTGGGATAACAGTATCCACTGAACTCTGCTCGCAGGTGTTCCACAGGCTAATTCTGGCAAACACCCTCCCTCGCCCCCATTCATATTTTTTCCCCCAGTGAAACACTAAAAAGGGTCTTCAATTAATTTTTTTCATATTTGTCCCCAATGGCCATCTGTATGTGCAGACTATTTATTTTCACCATCTCTGTACAAGTGCTAATGTTTTTTTTTGTTGGTGTTTGTTTTGGGGTTTTTTCCCCTGTTTTTGTCCTGTAGTCAGGTATCCTGAGCCTTTTCTCTCTGTGTCAATCATTAGCTTGTTTTTCTCCTAGTGACATGCTCTTTCTGGGTGCAGCTTTTGCTGTCTGGCTGCTGCCACCAAGTTTTGTATATGGTGTGCTGGGTAGCACTGAGAGAGCAGTGTGTGACCCCAAACTACAACCTATTTCTGATGAGAGGGCTCTGTGGGAACACTGTGACCGCAGCCAGTGCAGAAACCATGTAGGCTTTTTGGTGTACCCTCCAAATGTCTCTTCCATGTCTGTGCTGTGTTATGGGAACCTGCCTTGCTCTAGGCTTTTAAGGAGCCATGTCAAAGGGCAGGACTTTGAGTGAGTTCTTTCCAAATAAAACCCTTGAATATTTTTCCAGCTTTGTAGGAACTATAAAAGCGTAACCATGATTCAGCTCATGTGGTTGTGGAGAAAAGATTTAGCCCAAACCTGGATGGACCACAGGTGTTCTGTTTCCTTTGTCTTTCCTATAAATTATTTCTATATGTTGCAGCATCAGGAAAGGATGCTGCTTCTTTCCAGACTGCTGGATACTCTAAGCTCTGGGAATCGCTTTGTGGACAAAGCTTGCTGAGTTGTACAGAGAAGACTATTAACGAAATAAAACAGCTTCATGAGAAGCAACACTTAGTGCTTTATCTATGAAGGAATCAGTCTTTATGAAAGACTTTGTGTTCCTCTGATTTATTTATTTATTTTTCTATTGAATGAGCAAGATTGTTTAAAAAAGGTGGTGGGGAAAGTCACGGGGGAAAAGCCCCCTCCTCTACTCACTCATCGATTCTTATAACATTAAAAAAATTAATTTAAATTGCCACTTTCCTCAAAATGAAGTGTAAAGCTTTCATAGTTCTGTTGTTTAATTTCCCAACTGGATATGAAATTAAGGAAATTGTAATTGTTTGACCTCTCGCATCAGGGAGTCTAGGTATTTTTTCATCTGTTTCACAGGAGTACTTCTATATGAGCATAATGGCTTCCCTAGAGGCTTCATCTCTTGTAAAATACAATCTAATGAATTAAAATATATCTCTTCTTCTTGGTGCTTTTTCACGCTGTGACCTGCCATGGGTTTGAGTTTGGGGTGGCTCCTGTTGAATTGTCTGAAGGCTCTCAGCATACTTCCTCCTACTGAATTGTTCTTCCTGAGGTTTGCCCATTGATTACATCCTCTGGATTGGGTCAGTTGTCTTTCTTACATGGTTCACTAATTTTTCCTCACTAAACATTGCTAATGTGCCTTCCACAAACTTGCAGCTTTTTAAGCTTTGATCCGGGAACCTTTCCAAATTCAGCAAAAAAATACCAAAGAAGCTGAACTTTTCCCCCCCCCTTTCTTTGTGTCCTTTGTTACTGAAGAGGGCTGCAGATATTTAATACCTTTTAAAGGCAGACAAAAAAAAACCCTCTCTTTTGGTGATTTCTCCAAAACACCAGTTGATTATTATTGGCAAGGACATCACACTGGAAAGGACTAGCTGTTCTTTGTGGTTTTGAGGCCAAAATACTGCTGGGATTGTCCCTGGTGGCTGGGTGGAGCTCTCTGGGTACCTGCCTGAGAGAGCAACAGTGTCACCACATAGCAGATGTACCTCTCTTGGTGGGGAGGGAATATTTGGCACCAAAGAACAAAGGTCTTCTCCCCCAGAGGGTGAAAAAATATATACTGAATATCACTGAGGAAGCAGCAAACATTGGTCTTGAGATCTCTGTGCTCTGTGTGTCTGATCAGATGCATGTGAAGTTTTTCAGGAGATCTGATAGACCATCTTTTAGAGAATAGGTGGACCTGTCAGAGTGTGGGGGTAAGGTTGCGTTCATTTTCAGGGCTCTTACAGAGAAATTTTTGTTCCCAAGTCAGCACTTAAGAAAGGTTTCCCAGATGGGAAGGGAGGCTGAGCTGACTTGCCATCAGAATTAGCATATTTTGGTCTTGAAGAGAAAAGGTGAGCAAACACCAAACTCACTGATATATTTAGCTTGCAGTGATTGTAAAGATGAGTTCAACTGGATCCACAATCCCTTGCTTAGCTCTCTTATTTCCCAAATGGGCCACACAAGTGGCCTCGTGCACACCCGTAGCAGCTGGTAAAACAGCTCCGCTTGCGTAATGGAAGAAGTTGGCAGGAGAGGACTGTCAGGAAGGTTTTGCCAGGATTTCATGGCAGAGGTGACTTTGTCAAGACCGCAAAAGAGTTGGTCCAGACCCGGTCAGAAGTCAGGACCTCTACCTCATTTCAAGTATTAAAAGCTCTGGTTTATGTAGCATGTGTATCTTGAGTTTTTAATACATAAAAATCCTTGCATTCAGTTCTCCCATCCTGATTGTTTTAAAAGAGGAGGAACTTTTCAGCATGCCCCAAATAAGAGAGGGGCAGAAAGCAGAGGGTTAACCATGGGTCAGGGCAAACCACTCCATCCCGGGCTGGCAGAGGAGACTTGCAGATGCCGGTGGCCCTGGGAGCGGGGTGATGGCCTGGGCTCTCCGTGCTGTGCTGCCAGACCGCACCGGTGTGCGAGCCTGCGGAGGGAACGGGAATGGAGCCGTGCCTGCGGCCAGCAGGCAGCTGCGAGGCCAGCAGCAGCAGCCAGCCCGCTGACAGCACGGCTCTGGCACCGCAAAGAATCGAGCCCTTTGTATCTAACCATCCAGACCTAATATACTGACATGGTCGTCATCAGATACAGTTGACACATGTTTAAATGGTGTATCTCGCTGCTTTGAACAAGTGGGAAAGTGTTCTTGGACTGCTTTGCTCTCTGCATTTCTACGGAGTTTCCCACTGTCCATTTTCCATAGTTACTTACAGCAATTAACTGGAATCCAGGGCTGCGGCGGCTGCACGCATAGTCTCTCAAACCACACCTGTGGCTTTTTTGTGTCACATATAATTCATGACTGAGTGACGCTTCCTGCCTTGTCATCTTTAGTCCTGGATGAATGAATGGTGTAGCTAAATCAGCTTAGCGCCGAACTAAAGCGGTGGTTCATGTTTAGCTGTGGCTCTTGTACAAGTCGTGCAGAAACTTATTTGTGTTGGTACGGCTGGGTGTTCACTGGAGGCTCCAGCTCTTTTGATATCGGATCCACTCACAGCTTGCATGTCCTGCCTCAGCTTTATTTTCCCTTCCAGAGGCATAGATACTGCATGAATCACTGTGTCTTTGCAGAGGCTCCAATGGGCGAAGGTATTTGTGCTGAAACCTCACCAGGCTGTAATTAATCTGTAGACGAAAGGAAATGGTTTTGTGACAGCTAAATGAAGACCAAATAATGCAATGTGATGAAAGGTATGCGCAGCAGTCTGATTCAGGATCTGAAGTTATATGCATTTAGCTTTATGGTGAGCTGAAAAGTGTTTGAAAAAAAAGAATTGCCTCAAGTCCCACTTAGTAGCAGACAAAAGCAGAGGAAGACCTGCATGTAATTATGTATTAATATGCAGAAAACAGGGATTAAAAAAATTGCACTCCGTTATTCAGTGTATTTGAAAATATTTGGGAAACTTAGACATAAACTGCGAGTGCTGTAAACAGAGAGGCACGTGCTTTCTGCATTTGATCTGTGAGATCAGGCTGTGTTCCAGTGAACAGGCTGTCTTTTCTTTGGGCTTTAGCTATGCTGAGATAGAAAACATCTGATAACTTTTAAAAAAATATTGTAGACTTTTGTAAATTAAGCTGAGGGTTCTTTTGTTGGTTGGTTGGGTTGGGTTTTTTTTCCCCAGATTTGGATTGTTTTGCAGAAGAAAAGAAGTTGTTGATCATCTTGTTTGAAAGTTAAATGTTTCTCCAGTGTTTCTCCAGTGAAAAGTTTGGATTGTTTTTTTTTGTTTTGTTGTTGGTGGTTTTTGGTTGGTTTGTTTTTTTTTTTTTGCTTTTAAAGAAGGAAGTAATATTTTGAATTCATGTTTCAGCTTGCTCATCATCAGTTACACCTTTGATGCAGGTTCTCTCACATTACTTCAAGTGTTGCTGGGATTGGTTTTAGCAAAACGACAGAATGGTAAATGTGGCAGCTTCCCTGTAGTTTGGTGACTGTGACATTTGGAATAGGCACTCTGAAATTGGTTGATGCTGAACATTTCAAGCAACAGCAGCAGTGAATCCTTTGCTAACTGGATGATCTTCCAGAGCACTGAGATGTCTCAATTCCACTTATGTAGAATCACCAAACCCTAGAAATTTCAGGTGAGAGAGACCTGAGAGGATTCTAGTCAAGCATCCAACCCCAATGGGGACCGTTGTCAACACCAAGTCAAGTTGGATGTGGCTTCTCTAGTGGAGTCTTGCAAACCTCCAAGATGTCTCAACCTCTTGGGGGTGACCTGGTCCAGCATGACTTTCTTAGAGAAAACTTTTCTGAATGCCCACCCTGAACTTCCTCAGCTGTGTTTTGGGGTTTGTTTTTTTTTGTTTGTTCGTTTGGGTTTGTTTTGTTTTGTTTTGTTTTTTGGTGGTTTTTTTTGTGTGTATGGGTTTGGGTTTGTTTGTTTGTTTGTTTTGATGTTGTTTTGGGTTTTTTGCATTTGTTTTGGGAGGTTTTTTGCCACTACCAGGAAGGATTTTGCTCCATCAGAGTTATAACTGCAGGCTGTCATATATTTTCACTTTTAATCTAATACTTTGATAATGAAATTGTAGTTAGACTATCTGTATTTGAGCTAAAACCACATCATTATTACAGAATTTTAATGAAATCATAATTTCACTATGGCTATATCGTGCCTATACCTTAGTAGCATTGTAAGACTGTGACAGTATTGTTATTCTGACTACGATTGGCATCATCATCATCACTGTATCTGTTCTTAATATGAACATACCATTTCAGGTTGCTATCCCTATTTTTGATAGCAGGAAGCAACATTTTTTATGACTGGGCAGAGTTGGATACCAGTAGGAAAATTAGCTGGATTCTGTTATGACTTCAGCATCATCAACAAAATGATCAAGTACTGTAAATTTGCATTATAATTATGATGTCAGTCAGGAACAATATAACTTGTTTTTCAGGTTGACTGAGAATGTGCTCTGGGATTTTGGAGGGAATATATTCCTCTCATTTGGAAGCTGAATAAATCCTAACAGAAGTATTTCAGGAATATATATGTAGTTCAGTAATGTTATACTCAGCAAGTATTTTATAATTAGCTCAGGTTTTAGGGCCAGAACATCTCATTTTGTTTCCTGTTTTATTTACTTGTCATAAATGAGCTCAGGACTGCACCTTTTTTTCATTTCAGTATCATTTGCAGCAATACTCCCTTTTGTCTGAGATGTGAATTATTCATTTAAGTAAGCAGGTTGTAGATAAACTTGAATCTTGAGAAATGAACATTGGAGGAAAAGCGGTTTTCTATACTTTGGTTAAGACATGGGATAGTATTTTTGCTGAACTTCATAGGGACAATCTGGAATACCTTGTATGTGCAGAGAATGACCAGGTATCTAACTCCTCCTGGACATATAATATCTTTAAAATATCTTGTCATGGACATCCAGAATGCTCCACATGTGAATGATGGCAATACCTGAGTCATACTGATGTTAGTTCTCTGTTAGAGAAGATGTCCAAAGCCATACACGACCCTGGCTGCTTCTCCAAGTTACCTGAAGGGAACTATTCCTCTTCAAACCAAATCTTTGTACCTCTAGTATAAGAGCTTCAGAAGGGCTTTATCTTCAAGATCTTTTTGGTTCTTCCTTAAGGAAGGCATCACTTGGTCCTACTCAGGGTTTTAGGGATTCTCCAGGATGTCTTCAAGGAGGTGATGAAAGCAGAGGGCACAGTGACGTGGAGAACGATGCCATCTCTCATACCCCAGTGGGTATGTGAACTCATCTACTGTGGCAAGAAGCAATAGCTCTTAAAACAGCAGCTGGTTTTGCTTCTGTTGGTGCTGGTGTCTGACACCAGTCTCCTGCTTTTGAAATAAACAGCACCCACTGGAGCTGTGCATCCTGGCTGGGCAGCAGCATGGCTCTGTGGATGTGTTTTCTTACCTTCATGCCTCTCTTCTCCCCTTCCCCCACAGTTTCTACTGCACTTTCTCTTGTAGGCAGCAATATAGGATCAGACTGCTTTTCATTTCCATCACTTTTCCCTGCTGTGACTGAATCTGTTGCAATTAAATTTTAATTGAGATGCACACTGCTTAAATAGACACAAGACAGCTACAGCTATCGCTAATTAATTTTCTTCCAAAATGACAACATTTAATAATTATATTCCTTGTCACTTACATTATTTATACAAGTTTAACTCTGGGAATTTTTTTAAAGACACGTCAGCTGTGAAAGTGCTTTATGGTGTTAATCTCCTGTAAGGCAATTGTGATTAACTTCAGAAGTGGAAGTATGTTTATAGTGCATTTAGTAAAATAACACGTAGTTCTGCAAGTTGAAGTAAAGATTGAGGTATTTCTACAATAAGGTAATAGTATTTCTGGTTACAGTATTCAAATCTAGGGAAGCCCTAATGATAATAACTTGTGCTCTTGTATCATCTTTGATCTGAGGATCTCTAAGTACTTTCTGCCTATGAACAGATAAGCTCACACCTTCTGCAAAGATTCCTTCCCAGTTTCTCACTTCACCTGGCAGAGCACAAAGAGATCATCTACTGCCCCAGCTTGCAAAATCCTTGCCCTCTGCTACCTTACTCTAATACCAGGCGAAGAAAATAACCGTTTGTATTTTAGTCTGAAGAATCTATCACTGGTTTCTGACAGACAGGGTGTTGGATGAGTGGGACCATTTGTGTGTTGTGGTGTGACAGTCCTGAGGCTGTGCTGTGACAGTTTGGGGATTCTGTCTGTGCTTTTGATGCATCATTGCTGCTTCATGGTATGACTTTGGTGTTTGTGGAGAGGTGCACCACCAACCTCCAAACTTCAAATGTTCACCAAACAGGTAGAAATTTCTTGGGACAGCTGTGAGGAGAACTTTTCCAGCCTCTCCTGCGGGGCTGTAGAATGGTAACACTCCCTCTGCAGAACAAAGGAGCTGACTGTTCAAGGTGAGATG
Organism: Empidonax traillii; assembly: GCF_003031625.1. NCBI lineage: Eukaryota > Metazoa > Chordata > Aves > Passeriformes > Tyrannidae > Empidonax > Empidonax traillii. The sequence continues at coordinate 1,500,853 of NW_020955250.1, forward strand.
CATCAGCCCTAGGGTTTTATTGGCAGATCAGGAAACCTTGGGAATGACTGGAGTGTTGGAGAACATTTTTTTTTTCTCATTGTCTAAGGTGAAAGTTTAAGCTGGAAGCTACAGCAGAAGGATTTTGTGGGTCAGAGAAATAAATGTGAGAGGGCAGGACAGGTAAGACTTTGATCTCTTGGAGGACCGAAGACCAAAAAAAAGTAAAAGCTAGATGCGAGAAGTGACTGCAAGTGCCTGGGTGTGCATATTTTCTCTGCTAGCATCGAGTAACTCTTTAGAACCCTCTACACCTTTCTGGTTATCACTAGCAAAGTAAAGCTGCCATGGGAACAGAGCTCTGGGAAAGTGTGTGTTTGCATTTATTAAGGGCTTGGGGATTAGTACTGATCCTGTGGAGCAGGAGGAGTTGGATGGTGCAACCCCTTTCCGGGGACACACAACGAAGAAATTTTCCAAGGATGGCATGAAAAGCAATTGTACTGTATTCTGCTATGATCAGAGGAGGTTAAGATGATGTTGATGTAGAGGGCTGATCAACAGGACATTTGGAGTCTCAGTCAAAGGAAATTGGATTAAATGTGTTAAATGTGTACATAGTAGAACTCTCGTGTTGGACATATGGAACTATCATATACTATTTACCTCACGTAAATTTCAGTGTCTTCTTGAAGGTAGTCATTTCAATTCCATTTATAGTGAATGTATAGCAAAAAAAGTACCTCCAGAACCTTTAGATCTGCGTTAATATGAATTTGAATGACAAGCTGTCTGTCTGGTCATCTGTCTATTCTCATGTACTGTCACAGCAGCAAAATTGCATTACAAAAAATTTTTCATTGTCACTTTTCCCTCAACTTTGACAACAGCAGAAGAGACTGGGCAATAATTAGGGCTATTTTGGTGTCTGTGTCTGGCTTCCCGTGCAGTGTTGCACATTGGCAGGGTTTGATATGCCAGGGAACTGTATCTTGGATTTTTCAGAAGCAACAGAAACTTTTTGTGCCTTTATTTTATTGTGTCTCTCAGGAGGTTGTAGATTACTACTCTCTTCCTAAGCAGGTACTGCAGTTAATTATATACAGATTTTTGTGCTTATTGTGACCAAGAGTCAGAATTCTTGGCAAAGACACAGGTCATGGTAGCACAGCAGGGTGGGACAATAGAGCATGTTGTCCTCTTTCTCCACAGTGGGCCTGTCCTGGGAGCCAAGGTCTGCTCCATTGCACCTGAAGAGACAGGAATCATTTATTCCTCTAACAAATAGATCTCTTCCTCTGTGTGTTTTCCCTGAAGTTATTTACACACCATGTTGTTTGCTTTGAGGTCTCGCATGCTCTATAATTTGCATGTGGTGCTGGAGTTGCTGACGGTTTGTTGCTTTGATTGCCAATTCTCACGGTCCTGAAAAATGCCTTTAGCTGTCCGTGCAGTTGGGTAGCTCTGGGGGCTGCAATCTGTAGGGCTACAGGTCTGGTAAAAGCTGGAAGAGTTTTCTGCATAACGCAGTATATAAGTGCTTGTGTCCAGGTCCCAACCAAAAGGCAGGGCAGGAGCTGTGTGGCTTTGGGTCTATGTTGTATCATTACACTGACCAGCAAAAGGAAGGCCTAAACATTAATGAATGTTCACAGCTACCAGTCCTCTGGTCAAAAAATCTCAGCAGTGTGCAGTGAGGAAAAGCCAACTCACCACAAGCTTCAGGTCTGCTTCTCTGAAGGCATCTTCCTGGATATATTCACTAAATAAAGACCAATATTTGGCTGTGAGAGTGCTGAGGGAAGACATCTACTGTTTTCTCAATATGCCACTAATGATTTGGGGCTGTCCAACAATTTTTGTTTTCAAAAGATTCATTTTTCTCAGTTGTTTTTAATTAACATTTTATAAGTTAGCAATAAACCTATGAAACTCTGAGTTTGCAGTGGAGATACTGGCTCCAAAACAGAAAGTTTCACTAACAATGCATGAAAGGCTGGGAAAAGCCCAAGAGGAACAAATAGTACCAAATGTTGGGTAGCTATGGACATGGTTTAGAGATTAGAAATTGTGTGGTCATCCATAGCTGGTGCCAAGTCCACCCTCCCTTACCTTCAGTTCTGTGAAAGTCTGGGCTCAAACAAATGACTGTAGAGATGGGAAAGAACATATGTTTAATTTCTTCAGTAGAGAAAAAGCTAACGGGCTTTTCAGTGCTAGGTTATGAAAGCAATTAGAACAAATACTTGAAGAGGTGTTTCATTATTTCTCTTGTATAACTTTGAATGTCAAGGTACCCTGACACTATATGTTATGCAGAGGAAGGGTATATAGGAAGTATGATCTTTCTTTTAGTGAGGGACAAATGAGTTATGATAAATGAGTTATGCAAGTAATTATTTCCTTACAGGAGGAGAATTACAGTTACCTGTAGAACCCTAGTACTTCTAAAACCAGAACAGATGTGTTTACTGGTTCCTAATTTTCCAAGAGGATCTGATTTTCATCTTACAGACCTGTAATAGAACGGAAGGCAGCTCAAGTCAGTAGTTTTGCTGGTGAAAACTAGTTGCGAATGAGACTAGGAGTGGACAGATTTCTCTGGTCTGTATGACCAAACCCACTCAAAGAACACATATTTAGGCCCTGATGGAAGCAAGTGCATATGCATTTGCTGAAGTCTTCCTAAAGCCGATGAGATTGAAAGCATAGTGTGGTAGGCTTTGATAAGCTTTGAAAGAGGAGACAATGGTTGAGGCAAAACAAAAGAGCATGCCATCAAAGGATGTAAAGCAAAGTGACAGGACCGAAGTGACAAGCTAGGAAAATGCTCTTTGCTCCCACATTCTGAATGGCTGTGAAATCAGCTTTGTACTCATTAGAGCCAATGTAAAGGAACTTGCTGTAAATGAAAATGAATGGCTTAGAAGCTGGTGTTTTGAGTTCAGCTGTGTAGGTGAGTGGCAGGAAGCTCAAGGAAGTGCCAAACTCTGAGACATTGTGCAGAAGGAAGAAGCAGGAGTCAGAGGTGGCCTAGTGGCAGAATCTTTCAGTGAGGCTGGAGGAACCTGAGGACCACCCCAGGTTTCAAAACTGAATAACAGAGATGCTGTGCTGTCCACCTCTACGGCATTGCTACCTTCTAAGCTTGGCCAGACTGCTATGAGAGAGATTTGAGACAGACTGAATTTCCTGTGTGATTGGAGGGAATTGGGTCTGAACTATGTCAATATGAGAGTAAAATGTAGGTATGATTTAGTGGAGAGAAATGCCAGAGGCAACTGGATACAGAAGATTGGATACAGCTTAGCTGTGAATGAGGAGGAAGATGGAATGAGAGTTACAGACACAAGTGGGATTTTGTTTTTAGAGAGGCAGACCAAGGCAGACCAGAAAAAAGAGAGAAGGGGCAAGGAGAGTAAGAAAAGTGGCTGTGACATGGTTTAAAAGATGGTTGTGGAGGAGTGAGGTGATTAGAGGGAAAGAGGAGATTAAACTTTAGGATCAGAGAGGGAGTTGTAGATAGAAGCTAAAAGACTTATCTTGGTCTGACTGTTTTCTCTGGGAAGAACTCAACGAGCTTATGTGCAGAAAAAAAAGATACAGAGATAGAATATAATTATTTATGCATGAATAGGCAATATTCATGAATAGAAATAATGTAAGAAACTGCAAGGTAAATAATAACTGTAATTAGCAGTACTAAAAGAATATATATATGTGTATGTGTGTATACACACATACTCCTATAAAAGAATTCTGTCCTGAGGAATTTGTATTAATCCTTTGTGTTTTATCTTAAATTAGATAGCATCAAGGAACAAAAGCAAATAAAAGGAAGTATTTACAGGGTCTTCTCAGGCTGATCTTAATGATTTGAATCTTACATAATGAAATAGGAAAAAGAATCTTTTTGGGGTGTATTGTCTGGTGGCCACATCAGTCACTGCCCCAAAGTCTGTTACAGCCCCCGAAAAGCTGTGGGGACCCAACAGGAGCACATGCAGTTTCCAGTGCTCAGCCCCTGGCCTGGTTACCACCAAACACAGTTCTTCTGCTTCACTTGTTTCGACTGTGCAGTCGCATACGCACAACGTGGTTCCTGAACTTTTCCTCTGAGCCATAGCAACCTGCCGACGTTTGCTAAGGGTTCACTGCTGCCTTGTCTTTTGTTCCAGTAAGTTTTGTGGACCTGAGATGTCCTGGCATGTCAACCCAACTTGTTTTGTATGTGAAGCAGACACTGTAGGGCAGCAGAGGACCAGACCTCCAGTCTGCTATAGGATGTGGAGACACCAGTGCTGGGGTTGAGAAGGGAGGTTTTTCCCTTAGCTTTCATAACAAGAGAATGAAATAGATTACAGTGTTGTTTCTTTCCTTTTTTGATGATGGCAGCTTCTTGCCAGACCAAAAAACCAAGTTAATTTTTGTAGGCTACAAAGTGAAAATTGCATGATATTCTGTCAGTGAAGGGTTTTACAATCTGTCTCAGTCATCAAAATACTTGTAGCAGAGTAGACATAACTGCATAGTGAAGGAATGTACACTCGGCATCATTGCCATTTGCAGGACATGAACACCTGAGAGTTTATCAGTGCTCTGGGAGATGTTTATTACTTGAGTCTGACTAAGTCCTTATCACAAAAGAAAAGAATAGAGAAGTTGAAGTTTGCTTGTCAGTAGAGAAAGGCATGGTAAAATTTAATCATTATAAATGCAGCTCTTTTGGTCTGTGAAGGTATGGCAAATCAACCATTAATAACATATTGATTCATAGGTGCACAGAGGATCAAGGTGCTGATCTAGACACTACCAGAGGTGTTTCTCCATAACGCTATCAAGTACTTTCCTGTACTGAAACGCATCCACATCCTGTGATGAGTCTTAGACTATAGCAAATCTTCTGGAAAAATATCTGAACAAGATGTTGGTTCTGTTATGCTAGAGAGGCTGGAACCAGTGTGAGACTGGTGCTCTTTTCTGTTGAAACTGGGAGCCTTGTTTCTAATGTGAATTTCTCCGGTTTAGCTTCTTAGTTTTTGCAATTGTTATTAGGTAACTGTAGTTGGTTTAGCCATAGATTCTTTTCATGCCCCTTACCTCTGTCAAAAGGCATGTGTTATCAAATTTTTGCTGATTGTATGTGTATTAATGATCAAGTCATCCTGCAAGTGCCTCTGTTTCATTTTTTGAGCTCTCTTTCATTTTTCTTATGTATAGCATTGGAGCCTTTGCAATTTTTATCTCTCTGCTTGGACTGTTCCATTAACAGTCAATTTAGGGTTAGGCAGAGAGGCGTTATAACCTCCCAAATTCTATGTAGGCAAACACACATTGCTTTAATTGTTTAAATACTAGCAACTTTCATAGAGCTTGTCAGCCACTGTTTGCCCACCATAAAACTTCAAGTCGTCTCCAGTCAAGTGTTTCTCAAAACACAGTCTTCATTTTAATCAATTATTCTCCAGATGTGTGGCCTTGTATGTGGTTGCTTTAGAACCTATAATCTTTGTATAAAAGCCCATCTAAGGATGGAGAGCATGTCACTGGTACAAAGCAATCATCTTTATTTATCATGTCAACAGTCATTTGTCACTGACGGACTTCATGGCTCTATATTTGTTTCCAGTCACTGATACACAAAATGATTGTAGCTCTCCAATCATATGAAAGTTTCCACCAGATTCAGTAATCTTGGTCAGGATTAATTTGTGTATTAAATGAGCTATTCCACTTCTTGTTTATTACTCGGGTTCATAGCATTAGAGTCTACACAATTAAGGAATCTCTTCTCTTTGAGTCCCTTGGTACCTTGATTAATTTTAGTCTTGACATCTTGATTTCTGGCTAAATGAGTGCTCATTTTCACCCTTGTCTTTTGTCATTAGCTTAATACCCTCCTGAATACTTTAGCCTGTCTCCTGGAAGACTTATTCCCTTCCACTGAAATGACAGTCAGCCACATCTCTTTTCTCTGTAGAAGATGGACCTGCACTGCTGAAAACTTAGGGGCTCTGCCGTTCAGCACTTACTTGTTAAATTTTGGAAAAATATATAGCCTTTTAACTTGAGTTGCAGATCACAGAAATGAGTACTGTTCAAAGCATTGATTTCATTCTCCCACATTTAAAATTTCTTGCAAGGATTCTCGGTCTTGAATTTCTCTTCACCAGCTTGTTTGTGTCCTTGAAGACCAGGCTGTGTTGTGGTTCACGGTCCGTATCGTTCTGACCCCTCCTATTACAGCAACCGTCAGATATTTCGGCAGTTTTGGGGTTTTCAGATGCTCTGTTAGCTGTGAGCATAAGACTGAACTTGATGACCTCCACAGGTCCCTTCCAACCCTAAATACTCTATGTTCCTCTCAGAAACTCTTCTTCCATTCTCATCTGGATGAATTTTTCTCCATTCTCATGTTTATGAACTGCCAACCATTTTATGTGGTCTGCATCCTGCCTTCAGCTGGCAACTGTAGTCTTATAAAGACAATATGTGGAGTGGAATAAAGTGTGGAATAGCAGCTTGTGTGGTGTATGTGTTCTGCAGAGGAAAACGTGCCAACTGAAGTGTTGCTTTTTTGTTTTTAATTACATTCTTGTTTCCTTCCCAGGCTTTTCTCTTCTGCATACTTACACGTGTGCCTCCAGAGGGAGGATTCAATAGGCTGATGAACAGAACTGGAATGTTTAAAAATAAACCAAAATTTTGTAATTAAACATGTTCTGAAAGAACCTAGTTGCCATAGGGATTTTTGCAAGGATGCAGTCCTTCATCTTTCAGTGGTCAAAATAAAGGTTTTCATTTCTTGAGCCAAATGAGGGGTTTCTTATCCAAGCTTTGGAGCCTGTTCAATGTCATCTAGATGGACTAGTCACTACAAGACAATATTACTCATCCCACCCCTACATAAAGCAAACCCATTAAACTTCAGTGCATGTGGTTTGTATTTGGGGTTTCATTCATGAGAGTTGAAAGTGCCCAAACTACTGCAGCACGGAAGTGAAACCCTGAGTGGATTCTCCTTCAGTCACCACCAGCCAATAAAATATTCACATCTCAAAACCTCCCTTGAATCTGATTTCAAGGCAGCTCTTTTCCTGCTAGCCAGATCTCACACATTAACCCTTATCTGTTCTGTGAAATCTGCATGAACATCTCTATTCAGAATCAGAATTCCTGCCCCTCTCATAGTATGTGCAATTTACTTACTTAAAATATTTTACTCATAAACCTGATGAAAAGTCAATAGGTTATTACCGGTTTGCAATTAGAGTCTAATTTTGTTGTAAACAGTTTAATGGTCCTCTGCCCTAGCCTTAATACAGTCTTTTACTTACCCTGTTTAGCTGTAACCCACCCTGGTATAGCTGCCAAGCACCACAGATGTTTTATCTGACATGTTAGTTATTAGCAGTTTCTGCTCTTGTTGGAGCATGAAGACCTGATGAAGGGGTTTTTTTTTTTTGTTTCTTTAATTTCTTTCTTTTTTTTTTTCTTTTCCTATTCTTGTAGGCAAAGGTTTCCTAAAATGAAAACAATGCTTCTTCATTAGATACATGTGTGCACACATAGGTAATATTTGTCTTTTTGGTTTTATTTTTGGAAGAAACCCAGAAAATTCCATAACAGGAAATTGAAAACTTCTTTGGACTTACATCAAAAAAACAAACTTAGACAACGGTTCACCACTCTTGCAACAAAACCAAACAAATAAACAAAACCCAGGTGAAGATTCAGGGACCAGTTATAATGGTGACGCATCACTTTTGAGCAATTTTTGTTTACCTGGTGGCATCCTCCCATATTTTTGCAGCATGTTAATGCAGACTCTGAATGCAGGAGTGTCTCGATTATCTTCTTTGACGGTTTTTCGCGTGTTGGAATTCGCTTAGTAGAAATTTTCTCATGATAAGACATGTAGGATTGGCTTTGTAAAAGTTCAAGCATGACTTTGTTTTCCTGTTCTACCACAAAAGGCTCTCCCCTCCAGCCCCCACTCCTCCATCTTCTCAGTTCTTCCAAAGTAAGAAACAAAGATAACTTCTGAGGGAAAGGAGGGAGAGTCAGGTACCCCAGCCTACATGTCTCGGCATGGACCAATGCCGATTGTGTGTCTGGATTTGAGCTTTTATGTCTGTTTGTATGTTTTGATGATGTATTGTAATTGTTTATAACCCAGCACCTGAAAGATAATTTCTGTTCAAGGCTTTAAGGTTGGCAACTTGAAAATATACTCAAAGTGGGGAAACTATTCAAATTTGTCTGGGATTTTATAAATTTGTCTTGTTTGTAATGAAGCAGCTATAATAAAGTGACATTAGTGTTTGTGCAAAATAAGAAGAGCAGGCTAAACCTAAAGAATGGGTGTAAAAATGTGAATTTCTTTATTCAGTGCCTTCTCCTTTCCAATAAATGCAACCCAGAAAGTAAATGGCTTTAGAAAGGGAAAACACATGTATGTTATGATAGAATGGCCTCACTGTTGTCACCTGGTGCCACAGAATGTCCTGGGATAGCCTGACCTGTGGCTGACATTCCTGAAGGACCCATGTCTCCCACAGGTCCTTTGTCACATCTGTCAGGCCTGACAAGGACCAGGGTTTCGGGTGCCCTAGTGCGGACACAAGCATTAGTCCCTTGCTGTCCAGGACCCATCAGCGACTGGCCCCTGCTGGAAGGTCTCCAAGGAATATCCAGCTGCTGAATTCTAGTTGTGGAGCAAGTAGCTGAATACCCAAAGACCTTCCATATGATGATAATTTCTATTGCCACCACTAACTCCACTGTCCTTGTTTGAAGGAAGGCTGAAGGAAGTGGAAGGCTGCTGTGGTCAGTGTAAGGGGGCACAGCACTTGTGACTCTCAGGTGTATCTGGCATTGTTTCTTTGCACATGTTTCCTTTTGCCTGACACCGTGTGAAGCAGTAGATTCTTTGTGTGCCTAGGCACAAAGTCTAGGTATTCCATCTACAAAGACTGATAGACCATGCTGCAGGGCTGCATTTTTTTGAAGCTGTCTTCAGGGCATATTTCTTCCACCAGAGACCATTACGTCTCAAATTTTTTTTTCCTGTGAATTCCCTTGATGTTTTTTGTCTCTCTTCCCTCTATGCCCTGTCCTGTCCCTGCCATGTTAGATGTCATGTTACGCCTTCCCCTGCCCCAGTAGAGCATGGATCTCTGCCTCCCATGGTACCAGCTCTGTCTGCAGTCTGTTTCTTCCTCTTCCCTGTGCTTCTCTTCTCTCTTTCCACATGATTTGCCATTGTCTACCTTTGCGCCTGTACTTCCATTCACTCTTCAGTGTCTGCAAGGCCATCCCTATGTCCCCTTATTTCTTGTGTTCCAGGCTCTTCTTCCACCTTGAGGAACCCCCTGCTCTTTCCACATCTATCCAGTCATCCTTGCAAACATCCCTCCTTCATGCCTCCTTCCCACTCTGCATTTTTCCTATCTTTATCTCCCCAGACAGAGTTATGCCTGGAATATCCCTGGAACCTCTGGAGCTGGTTGGAGGTGATGATACTACAGAACAGAGAAACACTGCCAAGCACCAGGCAGTCCTGCGTGCTCTTTGACCCCTCACAGTAATACAGAGTGGCTTCTTCCTTATGCTTTTGGTTTGCTGTTGCCATATGGAAATGGCAGATGGTGTTGATCAGGAAGTTAATCTAGAGGCGTATCCGTTTCATGCCGTACGCAAAAGATTTGTTCATTAAACTTAGAAGTCTAATTTAAAGCCAATTAACGGAGCGATTTGAAGAGACTTGTTGTTTTTGAAGTTCAAAAGAGATTCTAAGTCTCTGATTTCAGCCTTTGTACATTCCAGAACCTGTATAACTATTGCAGTGTTGCCAACTCTACTGGGTTTTTTTGTCTCTCTCTCTTTTTTTTTCTCTTTTTTTCTTTTCATTTTTTTGAGTGATGCAACTTTTGCCATGGGCTGGAACTGTTTGTGGAAGTCTTGTTAACACCCAACTTTCTTAGCAATTTTATCCTTACGTTTGGGGTTGGGTGGGCAGAACTTGTGTGTATTTCTGTCTCTCTGCTGAAAGTCAGCACAGCTCCCTCCTCCCTCCCTTTGGCAGCCTGGTATCGCTCTTCTCTAAGCAGGAGTTGGGGAAGGAGGTAGAAAAGTGGAATAAGCCCTGAGCAGCTCTGTGCCCTCCTAACACTGCTTCTGTCAGCACAAGTTTGTCTCTGCTTCCTTTCCTCCTTCCCCGTGATGTCTCCCAGAAGCTGGTAGGGACCCACCACAGAAGATTTCTCAAGGGGAAGGGGTCCTGAGACAGTGACTGCTCTATTCATGCATGCCCCAGTGTACAGCTCTAATTTCCATGTGTAATCAACCGGAGGATTGGCCCAAGCAGACCGTTCCTAAGAACTGTCAAGACGGGAAACCTTGTTTTAAGAGGATCCCGAAAGTGATTAGTTCTGAATTAGTATTTATGCTGCTTTTACCTGAGATTGATATTCTGTAAACACTTGTAGGTCCTTCAGCAACAGATGGCATGTTTGGATAGTCCTAACATTTAGTAGTGGCATGTGGACAGAGAAAACTTTCTTTAGTAATTTGAAGCTGTTGCTGATATAAAAGAAAATAGAGGGGTCAAGTTTTACTGTGGTATAGAGCCTATGACTTCACCGGGTTAACTGCTGCTACTTCCCTGTAATTGAGAACATAATTTGGCTCAAACCCTGGGAGACTGAAAAGGATCACAGCAGCCACTGTATTAAGCCAATGTTCAGAACAGTTGGCTCACACTGAATTTCATAAGTAGATCATGTATTCAGAAGGCTTTAACTGTATGACACAGCCCACTGCAAAGGAAGAGATGATGGGAGTATCTCTTTGTTTTTCTTAACTAAAGCAGCATGCCAGGAATAATTATCAAGCCTAGGATTGTATCTACATGGGGGATGATGTGGCAGAACTGATCAACTATCTCCCTGTGGCTGTGTGAGAACAAACCTGGTGAGAGCTGTGCAAAGGCTGCCCTTGGTTATCCCAGCTCCCACTGGTCTTGCCAGGAGCCAGCAACGTTGGAGCTGTATCCTGTCAAGGTAGCTTCTGGAAGCATAATTTGGACCCCTTTTTGCCCCTTCCATGGAGCTGCCAGGCTTGAAGGTGACAGTCAGGATTTGACTTGTGTCACAGTGCTACTGGCAGTCCCTGCCCTCTGCCAGAGGCTCACTCCCATGGTGCTACTTAGCTTTGAGCAGAGATGGCTAAAATTGGTCATTCATTTTTCACAGGGAAAAAAAAAAAGTTTCCTACCCTGTCTAGGGAAAGAGAAGGAGGTTTCCTGATGAAAGAGGAGGTTTCCTTCCTGAAGGAGGAAATAATGCCTTTTCAAAAAAGGGGTGCGAGGGGGCTGTGGCTGATGAGTGTGTGTTTATTCCTATGCTTGCTTGCAGTCCTGCTCAGGCCGAAGCCCTGCAAAAGAGACAAGCGTTTTGGGAGCACTCTTGACCATTCCTCAAGCACTTAGCGAGAGGGATTGTTTTATTAGGAAAGTTTACAGCTTCTTATTTTCCCTCAAAGGCAAATGTGACTTTGTTGTTTTTAATTCTGCTGGGATTTCTCCCTTTTAATATACAACACAGCTGTTAAAATAGCTGGGGTTGTCTAGGGCAAATCATATAGCACTTTCCTTGTTCAGATCTCAGATGGCTGCCTTTTTAGTGTCGCTGCAGAATTATATTACAGGGCATATGAATAGTGCTGGTATTAGTGTCAAAATCAATTACCCAACCCTCCTCCTGCAGAGAAAGCTACAAACCTTAGGAACAATCTGAGTAATCCATTCTGGTTTCTAATTCTGAGTAATGACGGAGGGCAGAGAGTTGTGCTTGAATAAGTGCATAGGGTCTTTCTCTGTATAGTCACTCCTAAATGCATGCTCTTTACAGGAAAAAGCAGGCTCCCTGTGAAACCCTTTTTCATGCCAAATGGCTCGCTGCTAAGATTAATCTGTCATTGAATTTATAAATTCTGTGTGGCACAGAGCAGCAGAAAAAGTTTAGCATCGAACAGAAAGCAAAGTATGTATTGCTTAAAAAATGGATGTTGTGCTCCTGGATAGTGTGGATTGACTGCCTCCACCAATATATCTTCTTATACTGGTAATAAAAACACTTACATAGCCTTGTGCCTCCAAGGATCTCAAAGCACTTTGCAAATAGGGCAAAGTACTATTTCCTATTTTATGACTGTGGAAAGTAGCTGCAAGAGAGGAGTTAAGCTTTTTGCCCAGGGACACAGAGAAGACTGTAGCAGATCCATGATGAGAACCTAAATCTCCAGAGTTCCGTCAGCGTGTCCTGATCACACATTGCACCAAAGCACTGCTGGGAAGTCTGCTGGTCACCAGCTCTCAGCCATTGTCTGTGAAACTGCAGAAGGTGGGATATGAAATCACTGTTGGTGCTCCTTTGCTCACTCCTCTCTGTCCCAGTCTGTGGGTGAAGGTGCTGAGCAGAGCAAGATCTGGTGGGAAAGATGGTTGTGTCCTCCTAGGCTGGGATGATCAGCTCTGGTTGTGGGGAGCTGTGGAAGGAAAATGACTTTTGGTTGCTGCTGAGCTGGGGAAAAGTTTGTAGCCTCATAGTCAGCCCACTCTGCCCCAGGCACCTTTACGAAGCAAAAATAATTATAGACTTATTACGCTAAATCCTGTGAGATTAGAGACGTTGCATTATTTATTTTTTTCTAATCCAGTATTTGAGGATTTACCTGTTTAATATAACCACTTACTATAAACGCTGGAATATTTTTTTTAAATTCATAATTAATACACCTGTAAAGACCAGATTTTCAAAGACAGGCCTGATCTCCTGTCACATTCCAGTTGGATAAATGACACATCTAAAAAACCAGTCCCTACTGAGGTGTCTGTAGCAGGGATTTAGAGATTTTGCTTCAGGCACCTCTCTGGAAAAAAAAAAAAAGCATGGCTCTAACCTGCATGTTTCACAGAGCAATTTCTGTTACGAGTTCCTTCCTTCCCTCCCTGGCTGCTGAGCTCTGCAGTGCCCTGAGGAAGATCCCTCACCCCTGGGGCTGCCCCCAGGGTCAGGGTAACCAGGGAAGGGGGGATGGGGGCGCGAGGGACAGCGTCTGGTTTCAAACAAAAGTGCAAAGCCTTGAAAGGAGGGACTAAGAAGAAACAGGTGGAGGGCTAGTAATAGAGCCTCTGAAGTTTATTTGCTTAACGAACAGAAGCCCAGGCTGTCAGACCTAGGTCAAATACTCCTCCAGTTCGAGTGTATTTACTTCATACGTGGTCTGTAACCCAACCTGATTCCTGGATTAAACCGCTGTAAAGTCTTGGCCCCCAGGAGCCCATCCCATGTTTGCCATCAAGCCCCAGCACATGCCGGGGCAGGACCTTGAGGGGCCACCTTGGTATTCACTGGAGCCTTGTGTCATCAGTAAAGCCTGTAATTGTGGGTCCTGTCATTTCCAATGGAAGCTTCGCAGTTTACAGCTGCAAACTGTGACTGCAGATCCATCACTTAGTTGTGCCATTAATGCGAGCCATGCCTGGAGGCTCCTGAGATGAGCTGGTCAGGTCGCAGCACACGGCCTTGGTGGGACACCATTCTGCCAGAGCTGCCACATCCACCGCACACTAGGTCCCTCTGGGGTGCCAGCAAGGGTGGGAGTTCCTGAAATCTTTGTGCTTTAAAGTTTTTAGGAGAGTTTTAAAAGTTTTATCTTCTTAATCCAAGATGTTCAGGAGTCAGTTAGTCCTCTAGAGTGAAGGGAGAAAAGTTGGAGCTGGCACAGTGGCAATAAAACTACCTGCACAAAAAAGTTTTCTGGTTTCCCAGATGTTTTTTGCCTGATCATTAATTCTGGTGAGGTAAACAGCCAGTGTGCTCTAGAGCATCTCAGGAGCTGAAAAATTTGCATTTGAAAATTTGCATGTGAAAAATTGCAGATCTGCATTAAAATTAGAAAGGAAAGGAGGAATTAGCAGTGGGTTTTCCCAAGACCAGCCTGAGGCCAGTGCCAGGTAACTGTGCGGGTTCTGTGAAAGCAGGAGTCAGGTGGAGACATGTGAAATAAAACTAGTTAAAATGGGGCAAACAAAAGTATTTGCATTCAGAAACAAAGTATGCCTCTTGGGAATACTCCTATGTTTGCTTTTGGGAGAGCAGCTAAGTCTGAATCATGCAGAACAAATGGTCAAGCTAACAAACTTCAGGAGCTGCTCTGTTTCATTGACCTGAGTTTAGAAAACCGGGTTATTTGTGCTTTGGTATCTTGTGGATCTTTCACAGAACTTACTTCACCGTTTTTAATGGGGTTGAAGCTGTAGCTGGTTTTTAGTTGCAACTGGTCAGAATAGAACTTTTTTGGGAGAGAGAGGAATCATGGCTATTACTCCTCACTGGTGAGAACTGGATGAGCTCTGGCAGACCTACTGTGGCTTATCTGTAGCCATTGGGGAGAAGTTCTGGTCAGGACACTGATTCCAAAACAGCACACAGTGTATGAGACAGCTCTGGGAAAGTAAAAAACCACCTTATCTGTATTATACTGGGAATTTTCAGCTGACTGAGTTTTTTCTTATGATGGGCTAGGTCATGTATAGGATGGACAAATGGGGTTTAGACATGATAAATTTTTGCATCTCATCTATCCTGTAATCCTGGAAAACCCTTTGGACCCGTAAGCTTTATTGTGTAGCCCAAGTTTATGTGGGGAAAATTTGCTTTTTGATCCTGATCCTTTTTGGTCCGTGAGAATACCTTTCCCTTCACATAGCTGTGCCCTTTGTGCCTATGACTACTGTAGTGGCTGTGCCACTAGAGTTAGAAACCTGGGAATTCTTTGCTGCTCAGCATTTACTTTTGAGCTCTGCCGAACCATCGGCTACTTCCTCGTGGAGCTGATTTTCCCTATTGTGAGTGGTGACCAGAATACGGTTTTGTTTTATGTCCTGTAGGGTTCCTGAGCTGGAAGATGCCTGTCTAAGATGGAAACCTCTGCTTCAACGACTGCTGGGAAAAAAGAAGGGAAAGGTGCTGTTCTGGAGGGGAATGGCTTTACAGAGACGGGGAAGAAACCCACGCCTTTAGCAGCTGCAGGAGCAGCAGTGGCACAAGGAGGTACTTTATGTTTTCCACAATTTGAAAGCAGCAGGGGTGTTTTTCATTAGACTGTAAGAATTTAATAAGTATAGTGGCATCTATCTTCCTGTGAACACACTGAGTTTATTGGGGTTCTTGGCCGTCAGGGGTCAGAGGGACGGGAAGCTGTGTCACCGTGCGGCATCCAAACGTCACTGCACCGAGACCGGTCACAGCCAGTCCCAGAGACCTGGGCCAGAGGGAGGGACAGGATGGGTGGTGAGAGGTGGCTGTTGGGGAATTGGGGCATCCCATCCGTGCTTGCCACCATCTGACTGGTGCTGCATGGTGGTGGCAGCACGGTGCCCTCCACTTCTCCATGGTAGAGGTAAAGAATGGCTGGTGAAGGAGAGCACCCTGTTACTGTGGTCTGGAGGGGTGTCGTGTGCCAGCTGTGATCCTGCTAATGAGTTAAACAGACTGCACAGTCTTTAGTAATTGCTGATGAGATTTCACGATTAGGGAGGAATTTGAGGATGTCCAGACCTAATGCAAGAATGTTCACAAAGAAAAGCCCCCACTTGAGCCATCCTCTTAATGCCAGAAACAGCTCAGTTCCTGATTTCTTTTTACATCAGTGTTTTATGCAAGATTTTGGTCTTACTGCTGTTGAAGTCAACTGGGAAGCTCTTGTGGACACCTGTGGGCATGGAGCCATTATTGGTGGGTGTGCAGAGGGGCATACAGGGGTGTTGCTCCTGCCTGTTCTTGCTCGCTGTGGCAGGCAAAACACACATCCCTCTTTGGCACATGTGTGCTGGTGGATCTCCAAATTGGTGCCAGGGCCCACCAGGGTGGCATAGTTGTGGGCAAGGCTGTGCCTGCTGGGCGAGGCACTACAACTGCTCTTGCTGAGGACCCGGTGTTCTCTCTGGACAGGGTACAAGGAGACAAACTTAGAAGGGGCTGCACCAGTTTGGATGTGACAAGAGACATCCCAGCTGTGTAAACTTTGCAGGCAGCTTTTTTTTTTTTTTTCTTCTCTAAAATATACGTTATTGCTGGCCAGAGTCTACCTCAAAATGAACCTTTCCCATCCCCTTCCTTCACTGCAGGGTGGTTTTTCATCACCCCAGGAGAACAGAACAACTCTTTAGAGAGCTCTTCTCTTTCTTACCCAGCTCGGCTAGAGAGTCTGAGTTTTTTGTTGGCTGAGTTTTGAAGATACTTTCCAACCCAAATTGCTTAAATCTGCCTCATCTCTCCTCCTTTTCCATAACCTTTGTGACTCAGTTTTCATTTCCCCATTGACCTGTGAAGATTCAGATGCACAGAATAAGGTAGCAGTAGCTAAATTATAATCTATCAGATTAGTTCGTGTGTTTGATGAACTTCGTTAGTTTTTGTTAGCAAAAGGAAAGTTTTTCTTAAAAAGAATCAGAAAATGTTTTAGGGAGTTGTTTGAAGGGAAAGACAGTTTCATGTCACTGAATGGGTCTGAGGCACCTTCATCATGAGCACTACACAAAGCGGCAGAAAGGAAAACTTGCTAGGGAGCAGAAATAGGGAAAAGGCAGAGACAGCAGCATGCAGAAGTTTGCCATCCCCCAGCAGATTGCTGTTGAAGATGCAAAGGCTGTAGGAACTACTGAGGCAGCACACTTGAGGTATCATCTCAGTGACTGGCACCAACATAGTCCGAGCATGTGCTAAAACTCACAACCCATAGATGTTCTCTTTATTCCTAAATACCTTCTTCCCACTTGCCATTTTCCCTGGGAGTGCCTTCACCAAGGAAGCAGTCACCATATTTTCAGAGATCAGATGATAGTGGAAATGAGGATGCCCCGAGGTAGTGTGTCCATCAGCTCATTTGGCATCCCAGGAGACCTAATTGGTTTTTAAACGTCCAGTATAAAATGTCCTGTTAGCAGTGTTCTCTCACCTTTGGAAAAAAAAAATTATTTACGGGCTCAGTATTTCTGCTTTTATTATGAGGAAGTGGAAAAGTAAGTTGAGGACTGTTTGAAGATGTCAGGAGAATTGTGATGAAAGCATTGTGTAATGAGATGTAAAGAGTGAAATCTGTGTCATGCTGTGAAGAGAAGTACTCATAAATGACCCAAAATGGCCAGCAGCGAAGCAGTGTGTGATCGGACACTGGCCCCAGGACTCTGCAGGTGATGCATATGCTATTGTGGTTCAGAGGGCTTTCCTTTGAACTCTGATTTGAGACATAATGCAGGCTCCTGGAAGGCAGCAGCATGCTTGTGCATGTGCTTGTAAGTAGAAGAATTAATACGAAGTTCTCTTATAACACAAGTTAACTGCAAGGTATGATTTAGCAGGTGATAACAAAAAGACTGGTTAGAGATGAGACTGTACTTACATGGTATTCATGCTAATATAACATTTGATTCCCTAAACTAGAGCAATTACTCATAACAGGCCAGAAATTCACATTTTTATGCTCATATTTTTACAGAAGAAAGCAAACAAGGCTTGGAGATTAATTAGGAAGTTCAACTTGAGGAGGGGATCAGTTTTAAAGGGTGAGCCTCTGAGCTCCCCACCCTGCTTTGGGGCCATACAAACAAGTCTTTATTCTCATCCAAGACAAACTCTTGATTTCTTTTATTGCAGGGGTTTTACTCTTTGTACTAGCATATGAGAAAGTGGCAGTGAGGCTCAGCTAGCGCTACAGATCACCAAGCTGCTCTCAAGAGCCAAACAAATGTAATTCACAACACATTTCTTCTCCTTTATTCTACTGAGTCACACAGATGGAGTGCCAACACATCATGTTTTGCATGTTTCTCAGATCGTAAGGCTTTCTTTTTCACTTGTAGAAATGAATAGATTCATAAGGTTTTATTTATAATTAAGGTAATTGAAGCAACAAACTGAATATTAGCTAAATAATTGAAGAGTACTATTTAGTTATATTATTATTTAGACTACATTATCATAAGGTAATATGTTCCATCTCCATTTCTAGTTCCTGTGCTTTGGATATTTGTCCCAAATGTTTCCAGCCTCTAACAAATGGTTAGCAGGAACGGCTGTAGGAAAAGAGATCGATATTGTTGATGCTGGCAGCAGAGAAGAGCCCTTTTGTACAAACAATCTGCATCCCATATTTTTACTCTTCTGAAGCTGCTGTTTTAGGGATCTTCTGTGACAGTTTTTTTTATAGTAACTCATTGATCAGATGTTCAGAAATTGGCCTCACAGAAATGACATCAGGGAAGTGTCTCCTAATTTTCTGGTTTTCCATAAATCATGTTGGCCAGGGAGTCAAAGCTCCTCTTTTCTGTTCCAGCAGGGGCACATATGTATGTGTGACTGAGATGGAAACTATTTATAAATGACAGTATGTAGGAGCTATAGACAAGTCCAATCTGCGTAAGAGGCTCACAGTTTTGATGTGTCCACTTCTGGAAGGGCGACTCAGAACACTTGGAGTTTAGAGAACCCTTTTGCTGAATGCAGAAGTGCATATTGCTGCATAGGGGAGGAGGCTTTGGAGCAGAGCACCACATGAGTGAGACTGGGTTGTATCCTCCAGGCTGGCACTGCAACATCCTCCATACCTGCACGCACAAGGAAGCCCCAGACACGTGGCTGGAAGGGAAATTTAGATGAGCCACTCTTTCAAAGGCAGAGATATTTAGGAAGATGGGTTTCTCATCTTGTAATAAAAATTAAATACAAATTCTCCTAAATGCTAACTGCCTGACTTTAACAAGGCCCAGAATGCACCTTTCCCTCTCCACCCCACCCTCTGTATGACACAAACACCAAGTTCCCAAATTGATGGTGTTTATGTTTGAGACATTTTTCTCATGTCTGGCTCTGTCAAGACTAATTTTAGCATTTCTAAAGCTGGGTAAAAATACAGCCTCATTACTTTGATGTCAGAGCATAGTTTACTATTAGTATATTCTGGGGTTTATCATTTTAGTCATGTTTAACACGGCTACAGCAGGCATGCACTATTAAATCTGGCTTATTTTACATTCCTGTCCGAAATTATTTATTTGGAACAATTTCCTCTCTATCAAAAGACACGGCTAATGCTGAGTTTTAATGTGTTATTTACACACAAAATAACC
Organism: Empidonax traillii; assembly: GCF_003031625.1. NCBI lineage: Eukaryota > Metazoa > Chordata > Aves > Passeriformes > Tyrannidae > Empidonax > Empidonax traillii. Next base: position 1,520,027 of record NW_020955250.1, read on the forward strand.
TATTTACAACTCAGTATCTGCCGCAGGGAGAATGAATGGGGCAGTGCTCCCTTCATCCTGTTGTATCTGAGTTTAACAATCTGGATTGCTAATAGAACCATTTATCACGGGGTGGTAATTTATTTTATGTTAGCTGCACAGGTCTCCCTGCCTCTGATCTATGGAAATACTTTGTATATAATGAAGTTCAACAAGTCATTTGGTGTAAACATGGGGAAGCCAAGCTTCAGAACTAGTAAGGTTGGTTGTTTTTTTTTTTGTTTTTTTTTTGTTTTTTTTTCCAGGAGGTAACGACTCTTCTCTTATATTAGGGCTTCACTTAATGAAATACAGCTCTTTGCCCTGTGTGTGCTCTAAATGCAGAGTATGGGGCTTTTTTGCAGTGGATCAGAGATTGGGATGGAGTTTGGTCACTTGATTTATGGGCTGGCAGGAATGCTCAGTTCTGCAGAAGTAGCACACTCAGCCCTTTCACAGGCAAAGGAGAAGGGCAGGGAGCACCTCCCATCACTCTCCAGAGGTCTTCCGTAAGCAAGCCCCAAGTGGCACTGGCAGGGAGTCCTTATGCAGTTCAGCTTGTCTCAGTGCTAGATTATGGGAAGACCATGTAAATGAGGAGGAGGAAATGCCAGCATCTCACCAGACCTCAGTGAACTGAAAAAATTTGTAGTTTGTGTGGCCTGAGACTCAGACGAATTAGAATGAGAACAGCCCCTGTGAAGTCATCTTCTCTGTCCACCCTAGAGGGGCAGGGATCTTCTCCAAGGAATGTTTTTCATTCGGTTCACATTTTCCAGGAAAAGGAACATAATCAGTACAAGCACATTCTTAGCTTCCCTGCCTTGCATTGCTTTGCTGTATACAACTTAAAATGCTGAGAGATGTGTTTAACAGAAAAGCTGGGATTGGCTCCAGGAGGGAAGGGGGCAAGTGGTTAAAACTGAATAATTTAATTGAATAAATTCTGTCATTTAGACTGAAAAATTCTTTTGACAGCAGCCACTGTCTCTTCTCGTGTGTCTACTGCATATAGTTCAGTGGCCTGCACCTTGGGTAGGGCTTCAGTGCAACGCTGCCACAAGAGCAACAACAATCAAGAGAACTGTGTTTCTTCTCTGACTGTTTCTGTCCTAAAACTAACTCTGCTGGGTCTTAAAGAGTATTTCTTTGCTACCATAGGCCTTCAGAATGGACAGATTACCTTCAGGTCTCTCTAGTATAGTCACTCGTGTCCCTTTGGGCTGCTGGAAGTCTCAGATGCTCAGACTGGTGCAATGCTGAGGCTGTTCCTCAATCATAGGGTATCAAGGACTGACTAGTTGCCAGCTTTGAATCATGCTGGTCACCTGACACGTGCACTTTGGGATCATTTAGAAGGATCCATGTAGAGATGCATCAAGTTAAAGCCATGCTACACCAGTTTTATGTTCAATGAGCAGTATTTGGTGTGTGGTTGGGTCAGAGAGCACTCTGGGAACAGCAGGTTTATTTCTTCAGCTACATGGAGTGGAATTTTGATAATTAAGATTGGCATAAACTGCCACAAAAGCACCTTTTCTACTGCCTTCCCTTTCTCCTCTATCCATGGTTTGCAATGCTGTCTCTCTAGTCCCTTCTTCAAAATAGTCAGCAACACGTCTTTGGCAGGTAACCCCTTGCTTTGCTTAAACAAGTGGAAGTTTGACTTGGAGTCTGACTTCTTGGCCACTTGGGGGTTTTTTATTCATGGGGAGACCCCTTTCCTCAACCTGTATAGTGGGTTTCTCTGTGATAGCCAACCCTGGGGACAAAGGTGTCACTTCAGAGTGGATAACCATTAATGTTTACAGAATTTTTTGATGACACTGTATAGCCCTTATAGATGAAGCTAGAGTCCATATCCCCAAAGGATTAGATAATGTAGCAGCTTTATGTTGGACTTGTTGAACTTAAGGATCTTTTCAAACCTAAATGATTCTATGATTCAAACATCAGCCAATATTCTGATTGTGTACAGCTCCCCCAAACTGTCATACCAAGAGTTCCTGTAATTTCAACCCATTACAGATATGAGGGTACTTTGAAGACAGAGTAATTTTACCTCATCCCTAACCACACTGCAGGCTTGCATGCCAAGTTGGAAAGCTTTTATGATTTTAAAATAGAAAAAATTATTCTTCATAGGCTGGTTCTGGCACCGGTGATCCCAACCATTAAGTACCACAGGAAAGATCTTCGTATTTTATGACTGTATTATTGTTACCATTAATAATAGCTGTAATAATAATAGCTTCTACTTTTCTGTTTTGTAAGCTCCAAAAGTTTGTTTGGCAAGTACTGGTATGTCTTCTTTTCCATGGACCGAGCTTAGACTTCGTTAAAGTGCCTCTCTGAGGGTACCTAAAGATAACCTTTTTAACTGATGTTAAACTTACATATTGTGGATTAGTCATTTATGGTCAAATAAGAAAATCCAGTAATGATAATGGATTATCTCCTGGACTCTCTCCTCTGCCAGCATGTCCCCACAGTTTGAATTTTTAGTACCTTTGACAGCTTTTTGCCTGAACATCTGTGAATTTGCACAGATTTTGTAAATTAATTCTCCCAACACCGTCCATTACCATGGCATTTGAATCTACCATAATCATGGAGGACCAGGAATGGGACTTGTTTTGTTTGAAGTTGGCTACCTAAATGTCAGGTGTTGAGTTTGGGATCCATTTGCATTAGAGGGGAGTAAATCACGTTGTGGAGATGCCCACTTTATTCCCTGGAGGGCTTCATGCCTGATTTATTGTTAGGTGGAAAAATCCCAGCCTTCCCAACCTTGCCAAAATTGCAGAGTGGAGTTAAAGTGAGGAACCAAGGTGGGACTGGATTAATGCTTTAAAGCCTTTCATTCATGGTCATCAGTCTATAGACTGATGAGCAGTCTGAGAACTCTATCAGCTCTGAACTTAAATCTCACCCCGTGGCTTCTCAAGTCGGAGGCAACCTCAGCACCCAAGTGTGAACAGAGCTGCTTCCCAGAGCTGCTCCAGCTTTACACCAGCAATGACAAAACTAGTGTTTAACAGCCTGTTCAGAGAGACAGGAAATTTAAAATCCTCACTAAAAGACAAGGGAAAAAAACCTTGTAAATTCTAAAGGCTACAAAAAGCTCCTAAAAATAACCCAAGTGGAGGAAGGCTATTAATGCAAAAGTAAATAATTATCTTAAGGGAAGCAACTAGAGAGGCCAGTTGTGTAAATCACTTTAAGGGGAACAAGCCTTAGATAAAATCCATTTTTTTATCACACAGATTAGGTCTACCTTTTGATGCTAAATAATTGATAGGGTTTGGCAGAGCATTCCATGCCTGCCTACACAGAGCAGTGGGACTGCTCCCGAGGTCAGACGAGTGGCAGAGAAAAATGTTCCTAGAAATGCTGTGCATCCAATATCAGCACAAGAAACAGGGCATATACTCCCAGCACTTCCTGAAGAGTTTCTGCATGGCCTTGAGAAGACATCTATATACCTCGGAGTGAAAGGAGGACTTGGCATTGTTTGTCACCTCATTAAACTGCCCCCATGAAACCAGCTGGTCTGTTTTCATGGTTTCATGTGGTGATGAGTGAGGTGCAGAGGCCTTGGAGAACACAGCCTGTTCCACTGCATTTATTATTTTTTTTAATTAGAGAAGATGAATTGGGCTGTCTGGTGGCTTCTGGGAGTCTAGGTCCTGTGGAGGGTTCTCTTGCTTTGGTCAGCCTCAACGCTGCTGAACACTTCAGCCTCTCTCTGCGCATGAACATCCTGGCAAGACAGGGAGATGTCATTGCCCCCATTCTGCAGACAGGGAGCACAGAGGATTTTTTCCAAGGCCAAAGTGGCTGAAATGGGTTGAACTGTTTCAGAGGGATATCAAGAACTGATGATCTCTGCAGCTTTGGAAGTTCATGTGTGGTGTACATTGGATGTCAGTGATAGTACAGAGGTCTTAGCCCAAGTTCCTTGGTTCACCGTGTCCACTAGCAAGTCCTTCCTCTCTCAACAATACGCCACGTAATCGTGGTCAAATGACTGAAATTCTCATGCCCATCTGCCAAACGGAGGCGTTGTTTCTTTCCCAGAGGAGAGCTGAACACAAGTTGTCTTATGCATCATACAGAGCTTTTGAGAACATCACAATGCAGCAGTCAGTTTCATTCCTTTTGGTTGCATAAGGATATGAAAATGTTCAGTAGCACAAACAGGATATTACTGAATTTAAACTAGTGTAGCAGTGCCTTTGTCCAGAACCTAGCACAGTGGGCTTGTAATTAGGGGCTACAGATTTTTCCAGAATGAAGTGGGATGTAAGTTGCAGAAACCTTACATTCTGAAATAAATCAATATCCTGTGATTTCTGCGTGGGGACTGTCTTTGACAGGATCTTAATGGTAACGACAGAGAATAAAACCTCAGCCAAAATTGTAAGTTTAGCTTTTGAAGAAATGGAAGAGATATAGTATTTTTCTTGCAAACTTCTTTAGGATTATGGTAAACTTGACTTTACATGTGTTGGAAAATGACCTATCCTGGGTATAATACAACTCCTATAGTGGTGTTGGGTTGAAATCATGGAAACCTTGCTCGAAAGAACTTAGCAAAACTTTGGTTGCATAGACTGACTGAGTCCAAAATGAAAATAAATAAAAAAACATCAAGTGTGATCCCACACGAACACAAGAAAGATTTCACACAAACTTGTCTGAAATCAATTCTGCTTTTTCTATAGTTTGTTAGAGAGCTCAGTGGGGTTTTTCTCCTCCTTTTTTTTTTTTTTTTTACACCTCCTTCCTTCTCCTGGAATCCCACATCTTTTTAAGACTATTCAAATGAAAATGCTTCCAATTGTAAGTAAATTATAAATAAGAACAGGAGTATTTTAAGTAAAATATTTATATTTACTGCCTCCAATATCTGATTTTCAAAATACAGCAACATTTGCAAGGATTGAATGGTGCCATTTTGGCCAGAAAGCTGTTCTTTTCAGTTCTCTTACAGTGATCAGCTCCTGACTCTGACAGATTTTCAAAAAAAATCACAGCTTGCAACAGATGCATCCTTAAGTAAACAGTTAAAGTAGATGTTTTGATGACTTCAGTTGTATTGATATAAAAGATCAGTGTCTGACATTCCTGAAAACTCTCCAATAGAGGAGGTATATTCCTGTATGCCCCTGGCCCTGTGTGTGCTGCTTCAACAATAGTTTAATCGTTTAAAGAAGGCAGAGATACTTATACACCTAAGGAGATGCTCTGAGCCTAGAGAGAGTGGTAAAGGCTCAGCACCCTCGACCCTGGGACCAGGGTGTTGGTTAATGTTTAGGTTTTTCCCAAGTGAAATTTTTGTTCCTTTTGAGAGGTGGAAAAATGATCTTTCTTGCCCAGTTTTTCTGCCTGAGGCTCACCTTGGTTTGTGGCTGCTCTTTGTGGGGTGGACCAGCAGTGATGGGGGAACTGAGCAGCGTCCTCTCCTGTGTCCTGGCTGGGATGAATATCCATGTCCTGTTTGAATGCATGCAAAGTGCCTTCTTTGTCAGGCTAGAGGGTAAGCTTAACTTGTTTGTGGTGTTTTGCAGGTACAGCTGGTGATGTTCTTTCTGAGGCATTTACAGCTACTCTATAAAGTAAAAACAGAGAAACTCTGAGGTGAGGACTTAGGGAATTGGTTTGCACGTCCCATTTTAACGAGAGGAATTATTATGTGTTGTGGGAAGCTGATCCGACTCCCAGAGGCTGCTTGTGTGAAGATACCCAATTTTTTGGTGGCTCCCTACAGTGAGGGCTCAACACTGAGCCTGGAGAAAATTAGTTTCAGTTCCTGATGAAGTCCCAAACTTCCTTCATGATTTTGGGAAAGCTGTTTCACTTCCCTTCACTCCCTCATTTATATAATGAACCTGGGTTGTTCTTTGGGCCTCCAGGCCCATCCATCAGCATCTGGTTAGCATGTTTATGGCATCGGTCACACTGAAACACTTAAGGGGTCAGACTGTGTTGAGGTTGCCATTTTCTGCTCCCCACTGCCTGCAAGAGGGTGCTGCTGCCCCTGGGCCCTGTCTTATGAGAGTGACGATGTTCATATGTCTTGGGTGTCAACCTGCTGCTGTCAAGGGGGGGACAATAAAACAGATTTGCAGGATTGGGTAAGATAAGGTTAAGTTCTTAGAGTGAAGGTATTTTCAATACCTACAGTGGAGAGACTGTTTGAGGATAAAGAGATTGACTATCCCAAATGGCCATGCTGTGCTCTGGAGTAAAAAAGTTTTTCCAGGTCCAGTTACCTGGAACTCAGCTGGAGAACATCCTGTTGTTAGTAGCTGTGCAAATATTTCGTATCAAAACAAGAGAAAATTATTTTTCCCAGTTTAAAATGGTTTCCTGCATACATAGTCTATGGGTGAGCTCCAAGTACCTGGATGGAGTTTTGGACACACCTGGATGAATTTGCAGAAACCATGGTTTCCCCCTGACCCAAGCAATAGACACCCAGTAGACAGTCATAGACACTTACATTCACAGAGGCAAGCAATAGACAGTGGTCTTAGCAAAGTCCTGTGTAATTAGGCTCTTAGGAAAGGTGTTATTCTGGGTGCCAGGTGATGGAAGGAGAATTAAATCACTGTCCGTGGGGTGACAGCTTCAAAGAGAAACTTAGTTTCCTCTTTCCTTCCTGCTAGCTTGCTGTGCACATGCATTCTCTAATGCTGTAATCAGCTGCAGAGGAGCTGGCTATACTGTTGCGTGGGGCAGTTTTTTCCCTTTGAAAACTCCACAGGAACCTTTGTGTGCTGTTACAAAGACGTCCTTAAAACATCTTTACTGCAGGGTCTTGTATTTCAAGTGCTGGAGCAGCGAGTCTTAAAATAGGTATGAGATGACGGAATGTGTGAAAAACATTTGCATCTCTTCTTCTGAGCTCTGTGCATTCTGCATCACTTCTGCAAGCAAGCTGAAACAGTTCAGAGTTTTGCAATTTTTTGTGCTGCTTTTAATTCTGCTCAGAACAATGTCTTAGCAGATGAAATAAGATCCAAGGCAATCTTTTGGTCACATAATCACTGACACTAGAAACAGGCTGGATTTATATGTAGTTACTAAAAAATATATAGCAAAATTAAAGTCTCAGACACTGAGTTCATGTGCATTGGCCATTGTAAAGATAAGTAACGGCTGTTATAAGAACACTTAAATGGTTACCTTTGGGACATAAAAGGGATCTTTGAAGACAGTAAGTCTTAATACAGAAATGTTTACTCATAAAAAATACATTTGGAATGGGGGAGGGGGAACACATTTCCTATTAATGTGGGGTTTGCCTTTTATGGCAGGTTGTAGCAGGTCTTTAACCTCTGTAGCACTTGGGAGAGGATAGAAATGAGCTTCTCTAGTATCAACCCGAAGGGCCTTTCCTGCCTGTATCTGCAATGTCTCTTGTAAAGATGGCTTTAGTTTATTCTTCCTTCCTGTGACCCAAATGAAAAGCTGTTCTTTTCCAACTTCAAAACCGTCCAACAGTTAAGTCCTGAGGGCAGAATAGAAATGTCCTCCTGAATTTGCTTCACTTAACCTTGTTTTGTGAGGTATGGGGCTGATGGCCAAACCATGCTCAGATACAGTGGGCATTTAAAGGCAGTGTCACCTGAATAAGGTACAAGAACAGAGGAGGGAATTAGCCCTTGAATGCCATGTTTGTAGATGCTACAAAGAAAAAATGATGTTTCTCCAGACTCTTACAAAGGGTGCAGGTGTGCCTAGCATTCCAAATCTGCCTCTGAGTGCAGACGAAGTGGGTGATGGCTCATGTCACCTCTGAGTTTTCTGGTAACAGTTCTGCAAGTAATTTTTAAATTCTTTTTCTAGGTGATTATTATGCTCCTGAGTGAGGCAAGAGAATGTCAACAGTATTTGATCAGTGTGAACCCATAACTAGGGAGGATGTGATTTCTGCTTCAAAGTTTTGCAAAATTATTGCTTGGCAGGGTAGGACATGAGGTGTCAGCAGTCTCAGAGTAGTAGAGAGAAGCTGAGAGTCCTTTATGGAAACTATGTCAGATTATGGTCAAAACACTCTACTCAGACAAGACAATTTACAGAGCAGCAGAAGTAGCCTGGACCATTTGTCCAGGAGGAAGGCTGGGTTGTGCAGAGGAATTGGAAGGCCTTTGACCCGCTGCTGTCCACAGACGTGAGGAACAGGAATGTAACAGCAGGATTTTAATCAAAAGACAAAGACATCATTTCAAGAGGAGAACTTGGTAGCAAAGGGAAAAGTTAGGAAATGCTACACACTTACAGAAGCGTAAAAAAAACATGGATGCAGAAAAAGACAAAAGGTAGAGAAGCCAGAAAAAAGTGCATGTTGTTGTGAAGATAAGGTTGTCAAGGTGAGACAACTGGATTTCTGATGAACCTTTTCTCTAAGCCCATGGCCCAGTGCAAAATTAGCTCTTCATTAGCTCTTCACATGCCAGTTGAGGGCAGAACTATTGGTGGGCTTTGTTATTCTTATTCCAGAACATGATGCTCATCCAGGCAGTAATCCTTTAGGTAAGTAAGAGAAATTAGGTTTTGAGTCACATACTGACCTGTCTTTGTAGTTAGTACAGCATGTTCTGGTCACGTAATGAGACAGAAGACAGATTAAATGAAAGACAGGCAAGATTTCCATTCAGGAAATTGGTATGGTAATAACAGATATGGGGTCTTGGCATGTTTCAGATAGGCTTCATCTAGCCTCTTCAGGTAGCAGATACAAGCACTGCTCTCGCTTATATTCACCCAGTCAAGCATGAGGAGGTAACAAGTTCTCCGGGGAGGCTGGTATTTAATATCTGCCAGATGCCTGCTGGAGAATACTAATACAGATCCCAGATTTAGTGTGCCCTGGGAATGCAGATGGTTGGTAGCAACATGCCTGGCCCGACAGCCACATCTCCCTTAGCTCCATGGCAAAGCTGCCTGGATTTTCATCCCCTGCTATTTGGATTGTAAAAATTATGGCTTGGTCAAAGAAGCCTTTTACTGACTTCCTTGGGAGGAGGGTTAGCAGACAAGAGAGGGAATGATGCTGGGCTTTCAGTCAGGGTATCACACTGGTGGATAAGGGGAGCAACAAAATGGATTGCACTGGATGTCACTTGGACCATTCTCCTGGGCAGGACAAGCCAAGTGCTGTGACGCAGCGAGTGCCACAGGGAAGGGTTGTGCTTGAGAAGCTTCAGCCGTTCCGGCAGTGTTTGCATTCCCCTCCAAAGCAAGGGAAGAGGCAGGGTGGCAGCCCTTGTGGAGATCCCCCAGCTTGTCCTCAGGCTGAAGCGGGAAAAGAACTCCTAGGAGTTTTGCTTTCTTACCAAATAAAGGGAAGAAAAAAAAACCCAAACCCCTGTGAGGCTCCATATAAATCAGGGCAATAAAACTGCCTGTGGTCACGATCAAATTATACGGTCTGAATCTATATAAAAGAACTGGAGCAGGTTCAGTCCAGCACTAATGTCCTTCTTGCTCTAAACAGTGAACAGGGGTGAGGAGGAAGAGGGAGGGCAGGCACTGGGCTCCCAACACCAACACACCAGGGAAACAATTTGCTGAGGTGGTTGAAGTAAGTGTTTTCAGAATCTGTTTGTGTCCATAAGGGTTTAAGAAAAGGATGTCATCTGCTTACTCGGTAACTTGTGTGTGGCCTACGAGTGGTTTCAGATACTTGGCCAAAACCAAATAATCTCTCCTTTTAGGAAATTTGAAAAGTATGTGTGCATCCCAAAAAAGAACAGACATTTTCTCTGATGTCCCATGCTCCTGCCACAATGCCTTGTGTAACTGTGGCACTGTGTTTTGCCGAGTTGGGTAGGGATAATGCTGAACCCTCTCTGCTAGAAAGAGAGACCAGATATTATGATTTGGGCTTTCATGAGACTCTGAGTTAATAGATTATTTTTAATGGGAAAAAAGGATACCAGGGTATGTCGTATATCTTCACAATTCAGCTGAATGCTGCAAAAATGTCCATATTAGGACATGATACTTACTAGAAGTGAAATAACAGAACTAGTGAGCTTTCACAGTATGAATAACTTGCAGATGAAGTTGAAATTTCTGATGGTGTAGGAGATTTTTAAACTGAAGGTTTTGGCTTCTTTTCTGAGTACCCTGGTCACGCTGACAAGTTTATAAATCTCTGTGGTGTTTGACTAATATCCCAGGGATCTACACTATCCTACTCAAAAGTGGTAGCTGCCTTCAGTATTAATTAAGGGCTGTGTTATGGAAGAGCAGGGGGAGCGAGAGGGGTCTTTCAAGTACAGCAGCCGCCGATTTTAGAGGAGTACACGCACAGCCTGAAAGCCAGCGGGACTCCCCACGACTGCACAGCAGCTGTACGGGGCCACCAGAAGGTGTGAAAGACTCATGGGCTTGGGGGCAGAAACATTAAATCTCCTGGGACAAGAGAGGTGGGGAGAAAGCTGGTAAACTAAAAACAGTAGCAGGTTTAGGCACAATGCATTGAAGACCACTGCAGGCTTAGATGAAGGAAATGGCACCAAGAAATTCGATAGCCTGTTATATTTATGTAGCACATTTCATCCTCAAAGCACTTTGGGAACTTAATGATGTGCAAACTATGCGCACACGTATCCTTTCATCTGCCAACGACTGTAGCTGCCTTCGATGTGAAGCTGATGATGACTGCTTTGCCATCACAGCAGTATAGGACAGCAAGTGGAAAATGTCTGAAGTGCAGGAACGTTTAGGGAGGCAAAACTTAACCTTTGGGCAAGACAAAGGGATTGAGAACAGTTGTGCTGGTAAAGTGCATGGATGGCAATATCTTTTGTGAGTACAGTCAGTCAATGATTAATCTTTTAGAGATCCTAACAGATAGAGTTCTCTTTGGGGAAAGCTGGAAAATCCACCTTAGCTGTCTGGAAATCTGGTACAAGCTTTCTTTAGTGCCACTTGGCAGTCTCCCACCTCAGATAGTGCTTGCTGACTCTGACTCATGTGAGCTGCTTTTCCACCTGAGATCCAGTGGGATCAAATAACAAAGTTCTATGGATGGCATTGTGATGTCATCCATTTTTTAAATTTTTCCACTTAATGGCATTCTTGTTTCAAGGGAAGGGTGTTTATTTTTAAAAAGGGTCAATACGTGAGAATTAGAGATCCCGGGAGATGTACAAGTTGATAGTATTTCAAAGTTGTCATGAAAGGAAAAAAAAAAGCCACTCCAGCACCTTTGCCCCTGTTATCATCCCAAGGAAGTTCTGCATTTTCAGGCATGATAGTTTTCAATGTCACCCACCCTGTAAGAGTTTTGGTGTGCTGTCTAATCCCCCAACTTAATGAGTTCTGCAGGGATGCACCATGATAACTAAAGATCATTTACCTGAATTGCTTTTTAATTTCTGGAATGGGAAGCTGCTTGTGCAGCAGGATAATTACATTATAATTTACAGCAATCCAAAATCAATAAATTTAGTCATATTGGGATAGAGAAGGAGGATGAAAAATCCCCCCACCATTAAATTACTTCACACTCTATACTTGATGTTCCAAGAACTCAATAATAAACTTTGGGGGTTGGGAGAGACGATTGGAGAATTACTGGCTTAGTGAGGCTGGTCAGTAAATCAGCTTTGTCCAGTGATTTCTGTAGTGAAATAACACATGGTGTGTTTGCAGAAGAGGGCAAATACAGCAGATAATGTCCTCTTTCTGATTTATTTTAATTCCAGAGTATTGAAGGAGAGAAAATGCTTTGTGCTCTCTGGCCCCTTATTCCACTGGGGAAAAGCTGATGAACCATCGCCAGCTGCAAGGTAAATGTGGGCATCTACCTGAGCTTTGCTCCCTGCCTGAATGTGACAGTTGGAGTCGAATAATTATTGGGAAGAACCACTAAGAGAGCTGGTGGGATTTCAAGCTCTTGATGTCTCCATCGAGATGAGATTGGCAGCTTTTATCCAAGTTAGCATTTTTGCCATGTAAAAGCCATTTGGCTTATTGCAGGGAGAAGTTCGTGAAAGCCCATGAAGTGTCTTGTAAGGAGAATGGCCTATATGGCAAGTTTCCTGAGCTTCCCTGTCCAGGAAGGACAAAGGATGGTTTTTATCTTCTGGAGAGTGTTCAAAACTCAGCAGTGCTCTGACTGCTGGAAATACTAAGGATGGAGGAACAACCTTGCAATGAGAAGGTTGGTCTCAGGACCTTTACACCTGCTGCCAGCACCTCTTTGTTTCAAGCCAAGCCCTGGCAACACCAGAGCTAATGTAGCCTGTCCCTGAGCCTCCAAATGAGCAGCATCCACAGTGCTCCATGTTTTCAAAGGTCCACCCAGGAGTCAGGTTTGGTTCTGGCAGGTGGGAGGAATGGCAGATAGACACAGGTAGCCCAGACACACCCCTGCTTGATTTAAGAGAAATATTATTTGAGCAGACAGTTCGAAGGAGTTCAGTTGGGCTCATGGAGATTGGAGCTGTGGTTTTGGTTTGTTTGTTTTTTTTCTTCTGTTTTCTTTCAAAGGAAGCTCCCTGGTTGTGTTAAATCCCACCCGTGTCTTCACTGAGGTGTGGTCTGTTGAATTCACTTCACAGGAAGATGTATTAGGTGTTTCTGGACTTCCCTAGTTCAAACTGACTCAATTCTTAATTTTCCTTTGAAACCACAGAAAAGCTGTCGATGCTGCACCCAAAAAAGGATGTTGTATGAAAAGGAAATCACTTTGTCTCTTGCATTTGAGGAGGATTATGATCTGGCATGACCTCATTATGGGTTAGACGAGGATATTTCTGGAAATACTAATTAAATACTTTTTCCATCCCTTGTGCCCTTGTAGCAAGTGTAGACTTTATAACAAGAAAAAGGGGGGGAAAAAAAGCTGTCTGCAAGGAATTTTTTCAAGTTCTTTCTCCAGCCAAATGAAGGAAGTACAGTTACAGTCATGGTAGCATTATTAGAAGCTATTAAACAAAGTTTTCTTAGTTGTGATGAGTTAGGGGAAAATAATTATCTGAAATTAGAGAGTAAAGCTGGGATTCTCCAGACACTTTTGTCTATGCCTGACTTCAGGAATCTGAATAATTCTTGTTATTTCAGCAAGATCACTGTAGATTGTTTAAAACATCCTTCTTTCTATAGTTTTTTTTTACTTTAATTTTTTTATTTCCCCACATTCAGGTTCAGTGAGCACAAGCAGTAGTGCAGAGCCCCACAAACCGTCCTGTTGGCAACAGCTGGTGGTGAGCTGTGGCATGGGCCACAGCTCTTAATCTGTAAATCTGTTATACTGGCACAGCCGGGGAAGAAATTACATGGTACCATGTCCTAATGTATTTATTGATGATATTCTCCTGGTATTTCTTAAGATGGTGTTCTCCTCCTGGGTTTATCCATTTTGCTCTAAGAGACATGTCCTCAACTTGCAGCATTTCAGTGAGTTTTAGCAGCTCCTAAATCAAATCCTGTCCTGACTGTCTGAGCTGTTTCCTATTGAGATCAGTGGGAGTCTTCCACTCAACTTCAATAGAAGTTGGACTTGGCCACTGACAAAATGTCTTTTAAAATTGCCTTCAGCAAATAAGCTTGTAAATTTTAGCACTAAAATAGTAACGTGCAGGCCCAAATGTGTCTGTATGAAAACACATGCTGTCAGATAAAAATGCGTTCTTACAAAACCTTCAGACATCATCATCATGTGGAGGCTGTAAAGATTTTTATTTTTTTTTTAGTTGTATATATAGCTCTTTGGTTCTCTAGCCTGTTGTGTGGCAGTTCACATAGGGTTGAGTCTAACAAGGCAAACACCAGACTTCTCTGAAAGAACGGTCGGTGGCTTTTGTTTCCGGTTATTGTTCTAAATCCAAAAACATGGTTCTTTTTCTTGTGAATGTCAGATTTTGTCCAAAGTGCAGTATTCCACTGGTATGTAACAATATCCAGTCATGTGTTTCGTTTGAAGTCTGGTTGCCCCCATGGGTATGAAACAGGACTGCTATAGTGTAGCCAAATGAGGGAAATGGACATTTCCTCATGTTTGCTTCTTGAGCTGCAAGTGGCCAACTTTACGGTGGAACATCACAGATGGAGAGAAGATGTGAGGGAATTGCCCACATTTTTTACTTTTTCTCCCCTTGTCCTTCACAATGGTTAAGGTAAATGAAAGCTGTGGTTAGGGTGGCTTGGGGCAGCTGATGACCAAACCATGGCTTGTCTGTCACAGCATTCTCAAGTGCTGTACTTGAGAGAGTGATGATTAGGGCAAATGGAACTGGGTGGTGGCTTAAATGCCTGTTGTAAATTGTTGAGTCCCAGGAGTGGATTGATAACAGATAACTTGATTCAAGGCAAAGCAGGGGCAGCTGTGGAAATAGTAATTCCATCAGCCATCCCAAGCCCTGCTGCCTCTGCCTGCCAGAGAGCCAGTGGCACCTGGCCTTTGTCAGAGGGAATTCAAAAGATTTTATGTATGCTCATCTGAGATGACTTGTGTAACCATCTCCATCCTCCAGATTCAAGTCAGTTTGGAAAGTCCTCCCAGCCACACTGGTAATGGAAACTCTGTTGTTTCCTTTGTTTCTAGTTCTCTTATCAGAAGTCGGTCTTTCCGGGGGTCAAGATCAAAGCTCTTCCTATAAAGTCTATTAAAATTAATTGAACCTGACTGCCTCGAACAGAGAAATCTTCGGCAGGGTGAACTGTCTTGGGGAGCTAATGGAAGCTGGAGCTCAACAGATAAAACATTAGGCTGGGCTGGAGTTTGCCAAGACAAGCACTTGGACTTTTTCAGACCATGTACTTGCCTCCCTTGGGACATACTCTTATCAGGCCTGTGTGTAGTGGCAAAAGCACATTTTTGGTGCTGTTGGTTTGGTGTGACCCCCCTTCCTCTTGGGGGAAGACTGTTGAAAGAAAATATTCTGTTAGTCAGAAGATTTTGTGTTATTTTGTGTTGGCACTTGTGTTATCTCAGAGAGGCCTCTCCAGCCTCATCTACGTCAACAAAGTACTCCAGTGGAGAGCATAGTTTACAGCAGCAGAAGGTCTCCTCCAGCCAAAACCCTTTCCCCAACCCAGCACAGACTACACTGGACAACTAGATTTTCCTGCCTTTTTTTTTTTTTTTCTTTTTTTAGACTTTTTTTTTGTTGTGGTTGGGGGTTTTTGTTTATTTTTGGTATTGTGTGTGTGTGTGTTTTGGTTTGGTTTAGGTTTTTTGGGGTTGGTTTGGCTTTTATTTTGTTTTGTTGGGCCTGTGCATCTGTCTGTGCTCAGGACTTCAGGAGGGTAGAGCAGAGTGTGGAGGAAAGGTACCAGAGGTACCAGAACCCATCCCCCTGTGAGGGAGCTGAAGACACCTGCAGTGCTTTGCAAACTTGATGCTAAGTTCACAGTCCAGCCCATCCTCTTAGAGGGAAAAAGCACACAGAGGTATCTGCACAGAGATCTGTGCATGCCATGACGTTTTTGGCTTTGCAAGGGAAGGGGCCCCATTTTTCCATTAGTATGGGTGGCTTTGGAGAAGCTCCGACCTTCTTCCTCTCCAACTTCCGAGCTGAAGTAGGGCTGTTCCTTTGGGTAAGTGCACTTGTAGGATAAAGGTGCAGATGGTTCAGATCCTGGTCACTGCTGTTGCAATGTGCTGTGAGACTAAAGCACAGCTTGGCACAGCCACTGAGCTCAAGCCGATTATGCGAAAAAGTAACACATGAGCAAATTTAGGGTGAGGCAGAAGAACAGTATGGGATTTAAAAATCTCAGCCCTGTTATTAATTTCTCTGGAAAAGGTGAATTAATGATTCTACTTTTAATTCATTAGTATTTAGGCTAAGGATATGTTGGCTCTGAAAGAAAATTATAAAGTAAAGGGGAAGCTGTAATAAAATCTACCTCCTCCTCCTCTTAAAAAACTGTTTTGCACAAAGACAATTCACTGATTAGAAATGAAAGTTGTAGTCCCGTGGGGCCAGGTTGGAATTACTGCATACCACTTGTCTTTGAAATCAAGGCCTCCAACCTTCTTAATGTCCAGGTGGGGAATTCCGGTGGCTTTACTCTAATCCAGGCAAATCTGAAATCCAACCCTGTTGGGAGGAAACAATGTGGGAAACAGATTCATCTTGATCTCGGCTTTGTGCCTTGGAAAACGATTAAGACCAACTGTTAAGCAGCTCCCGGTAGAGTTCACAAACCTGCCGGCCTCTGTGTGACACAGATTTCTCAGTTCAGGCTTCACCCCTTGAAATAACAGATGGAACTGATCCGGTTAAGCTACAAAGTGGGTTTCCGTTATTCCCCAGTTGTTAAAATATTATTTCTTCAGTTGCAAATGATTTTTAATCTGATTGCTTTGTTGCAATTAATTTTTTTAACTTTCTATTATTACTTTAAAAAATCAAACCCAAACAATTTAGTGCTGCTGATAGGCAGCCACGCTGACTTCTGTGAGAGTGAATTCCTGAAACACTAAATCCTATGCAGCACTGCAGAGGTCACACACATGGTCCTATCGCACTCACGCCGTGGGGTTCCTTCTATACCCTTTTTCCTGTCCCAATCTGAGTCAAGATAACTGGTTTTGTAGCAGCTTTTGAGGATTTCAAAGTGATTTAGAAAACCAAGTCCTTTGAGGTAGAAAAGTATTCATGTTCTGCACATAAATAGAAGGGGGAAGCAGAAAAGCTGCTCTTTGTTAAAGCTGATTTTGGCAAATCCATGAAGAAAACCAAGGACTCACAAGTCCATTTACTGATACAGTTGTTAAGAAAATGTCCTCCAGGGAACTTCCCTCCATAGATTTCTACCTGCTGAAGGCTGGAAGAACAGCCTTGCAAAAGCCTCCTGAAAATAAACCTTAGAAAGTGTTGAGGTCTTTATTTTCCTGCAACACTGGTTAAGGGAGGATCGTAAGAAAATAATAACTGAACATTAATGTTATCTTCGCTATTTTTCCTATAATCATTGCATGTGCCTACAACCAACACCCATGCATAGCAAAACTTGTTGCTGGTTTGATTCTTGGGTCATTTTGCAAGTAGTTACCAGCAGATTTATGAAGTTTGGCACCAGGCTGTGCTGTTTAAGGATGGGATTTCAAAAGCTTCCAGTGGAATTCAGAGCACAGATCCCTCCATTTCTCCCCTGCAAATAGACATTTTATTCTTTATAGGGGATTTATCGTTACTGCAGTTTTGCCAAGAATTTATCAGCACATTTTCTTTAACACCATTCCTCAGCATTCCATTGCTTAAAAGGCATGGACAGTTTCGTTCTTCTCCCTTTCTTTTTAGACAGCCTGTCCAATAGGTGATTTTTTAAAGTGTGATTAAGTATGCAGTATTGTGCACCTCTTTTAACTATGTCAAGGATAACAGGATTCATCCTACTTTTTTTTCTCTATTGGAAATATTTCACTAAAACCCTCTGTGTGTGTGTGGATGTGCTGGCCACCCATCCCGCTC
Source organism: Empidonax traillii (assembly GCF_003031625.1). Classification (NCBI taxonomy): domain Eukaryota; kingdom Metazoa; phylum Chordata; class Aves; order Passeriformes; family Tyrannidae; genus Empidonax; species Empidonax traillii. Next base: position 1,537,495 of record NW_020955250.1, read on the forward strand.
TGTGCTGTAGGCATAATGGATGTCTCTTGCTAGGATCAGTAGGAGCTAACAAACCAGAAGAATAGAATCTTAGAATCAATAACCAATCAAGGAATGGTTTGGATTGAAAGGGATCTTAAAGATCATCTAGTTCCAAGCCCTCTGCCATGTGCAGAGATACCTTCCACTAGACCAGGTTGGTCAAAGCCCTATCCAATCTGGCCTTGAACACTTGGAAGGAGGAAGAAGCCACCACTTCTCTGAAAGTCTCTTTTAGCCTTAAAATTGCAGCAGAAAATTTTGTGACTTTATCATGGGGGAGTGTTTCTCCCATTGGTGGGTTTCCTTAAAGTCAAGTTGGTTTTCTTCTTTACCAGCCCCATTTTCTCCAAAGACTGCCCCATTTCACCCCTTGGAGGCTGCCCAGACACCACACATTTCAGCTGAAACAGGAGCTTTCTGGTTTGCATGATAGCTTGAGGAGTCATTTGCAGCCCTATTCCCAGTGCCCAGCAGTGATGAGCAGTGTAAAGCCTCACACTGATCTGTTTTGGGGTGGGGACCAGGCTGCAGAGGGCCCTGACCCCAAGTTGCTTCTCATCTGCAGGGCTCCAAGCCCCTTCATCACCAGGATAGCATCTCTACTCCTGTAAGCACCAGTGCTCTGCTTTCGGTGCACCTTGCTGTGGTCCCTGCAGAGTTCAGTGATATTTAAGCATGTCCTTGAAGTTGAATTTGAGTGCAAAAGTTGGGCTGAATGGGGATGTCAGTGTAAAAAATAAACACTCTAAAGTTGTAACTGATTTTACTCTTCACCTTTGCAATTTTGTGGAGTTGCTTGCAGTTCAGAATGGGTATTTCCTTCTTCTTACACGCTGGGAATGCAGTAAAAAGCTGAAGAGCACAAAAGGGAGCTCTTGTTAGCACCAAACCAGAAGCCCAGTCAGGTAGTTGAGGAAAAATTGGAAAGAGTTTGAGAAAAATTCAGATCTGTAACAGAGTAGGTTTTCATGTAGCAATATACATACTTAATTTATGCTTGCAGCGACAGCAGTTGTATATGCAAAAACAGGCATGCAATTACATGTGCACTTCTGCTTGGGATTCCAGGACTTAAGAAAGAAGCGATTATGATCGTGGATGAGTTATACTTTAACGGCTCTTCATGTTGTATAAGGAGCATCTGTGTGCCATATTATGCACATGTGAAACTATTTTTATTATTTTAATTTGATTTCCGTGGGAGATTGCGTAGTAACCATTTGTGTTTAATGGCTGCATAGAAATTTGCCTTGCAAAGAGTTCACTGTTCATGTACATGGCTCTTGATAAGGCAGAAGGTACCGAGATGGTTGGCATTTGCACTCTTGAGAGTTAATATTTTTACAGTGAGAAATCCAGTTGGCTTGCCCCAGAGGTGTTGCCTTGTGAGATTTTCATTGTAATTACAAGCATGCAACTTACCAATTATTCTATTCAGGTACGTTTCTTAATGATAACAAATTTGTTTTGATAAGACTGGTCCTCTGTTCACTGATTATGAGAGAATGATTAGAGAAGATCAGCTGTGAAGGAGCTTTTGCAGTTGCCAGTGTGAGATCTCTGCTTCTCCTTACTTATTTATTTATCTGTTTTGAACAGTCATTTCCTCTTAGACTTCTTCCCAGGATAAAACTCACTTTTCACAGATTGTAATTTCCTGCTTTTCCTGGTTCTTCTAACGTTTAGGAAACTATGGTTAAGCAGTTCAACCTGCTATATTGAGCTACCTCCTTAAAAAAAGAGATGCTCAAAACCTTGCCTCAGAGGCAGTGGAGGATTTAAACTTCTCCCTTTCCCAGATTCATCCTTTAACTTTGTTATATACTGTCAGTGGTGTCATCCATTCAGATGCACTCAGGTCTTTTATGACTTTTCCTGAAGTCTTGTCCACACTAATTTCTTACGACAGAAGGTTCCCCTGAGGAGCCACTTGTTAAAATCTCTTAGTTTGCTGGCAGTTCTGAGTGCTGTGTTACAGCTGACCATCTCAATTTCCAGTGGAGACTTCAGACAGTGTTGCATTTGAACAACCACCTTTGCTTCTGACTGTTTTTTTCTGAGGCAAACAGTTTCCAGTTTTGAGATTGCCTCTGACACAACTAGGAATTTTTTGACTTCAAAAAATACTTGGGAGGAGGGTGCATGGATGATCAGCTCTTCATGGTTTTCATTCTTTGCAACACAATAGCAGGATAAAGAAATTACATGGGGAGAGGTAGATTCTAAATAACTGTGTTGATTCAGTACACAGAGATATGCCAAGCCTTGCCGCAGAGGTACTGCTGCTGTGTTTTATGTGGCTTTTACATAGTATAGAGGGAGCCCCAGGAACACCACAACAGGCTTTCTAAGTCTTCCAA
>NW_020955250.1:1540742-1541733 GCF_003031625.1 Empidonax traillii
ACTCAAGGTGTGGCCTCACCAACGCAGAGTACAGGGGAAGGATCACTTCCCTGCTCCTGCTGGCCACACTGTTCTTGATGCAGGCCAGGATACCATTGGCCTTCTTGGCCACCTGGGCACACTGCTGGCTCATGTTCAGCCTCCTGTCGATCAGCACCCCCAGGTCCCTTTCTGCCTGGCTGCTCTCCAACCACTCTGTGCCCAGCCTGTAGCGCTGCAGGGGGTTGTTGTGGCCAAAGTGCAGGACCCGGCACTTGGCCTTGTTGAACTTCATCCCATTGGAGTCAGCCCATCTCTCCAGTCTATCCAGATCCCTCTGCAGAACCCTCCTGCCTTCCGGCAGGTCGACACTCCCTCCCAACTTGGTGTCATCTGCAAATTTGCTGATGATGGACTCAATCCCCTCATCTAAATCATCGATAAAGATGTTAAACAGGACTGGTCCCAGCGCTGATCCCTGGGGAACACCACTGGTGACCGGCCGCCAGCTGGATGCAGCCCCGTTCACCAGCACTCTCTGGGCCCGGCCCTTGAGCCAGTTCCTGACCCAGCACAGAGTGCCCCTGTCCAAGCCATGGGCTGCCAGCTTTTCCAGGAGTATATTATGGGAGACAGTGTCAAAGGCTTCCCTTCCATAAGAAGTGCTCAGAAGGAAAGGTGAGATGAGAAAGCTGCTGAGGACTTCAGAGAAAATTCATGTACCTTAACAGCGTGTAAGATTTTTTGGTAAAGAGTTTTTGACACTGGTAAAATAGATGTTCTTCTCTGAGTTTTGTTAACAGAATATTTAAACTGTAGGGGCAATCCATTGTTGATATATATCTCCTTGATGGGGCTTTTCCCATTCTTTTTCAGGCTCTGGGTTTAATAATTGTAATGTTCTTCTCATATATTTCAGATAATGGTCATCATATTTTCTTGTCTCCTTAGAGACACTGTGAAAATTAATTAGCTAGTGTTTATAAAGGAGGACACTCAGATCCTGTTACTC